>NC_134827.1:118545693-118623519 GCF_004210375.1 Tachypleus tridentatus
AACAGTATGTAATACGTATGCAATAACAGCATAACATAACCATATAACAGTATGTAATAAGTATAATAACAGTATGCGTAATAAGCATAACAATGAAGCATAATATAACCATATAACAGTATGTAATAAGTATAATAATAACAGCATAACATAACCATATAACAGTGTAATAAGTATAATAACCAGCATATAAGCATAACATAACCATATAACATGTGTAATAACCATAATAACAGCATAACCATATAACAGTGTGTAATAAGTAAAGCATAATAACAGCATAACATAACCATATGCAAATAATAAAGTCAAATAACCATACAACGTAATAAGCAAGCATAACAATATAACATAACCATATAACAGCATGCATAAGCATGTACAACAGCATAACATAACCATATAACAGCAGTGTAATAAGCATAACAACAGTGTAATATAACCATATTAAACAGTATGTAATAAGTAAGCATAATCAACAGCATAACATAACCATATAACAACAGTATGTAATTAAGCAGAATAACAGCATAACATAACCATATAACAGTATGTAACAAGCACAACAACCAGTATAACATAACCATATAACAGCATGTAATAAGCATAACAACAGCATAACATAACCATATAACTAAGTATGTAATAACCAAGCATAATAACAGCATAACATAACCATATAATAGTACGTAATAAGTAAGCATAATAACAGTATAACATAACCATATAACAGCATGTAATAAGCATAAATTCAACAGTACGTAATAAGCATAATAACAGCATAACATAACCATACATAACAGTACGTAATAAGCATAACAACAGCATAACATAACCATATAACAGCAAGTGTAATAAGCATAATAACAGTATAAACATAACCATATAACAGCGTAATAAGCATAATAACAGTATATAATAACCATATAACAGTGTGTAATAAGCATAATAACAGCATAACATAACCATATAACAGCGTGTAATAATGCATAATAACAGCATAATATAACCATAACATAACAGTATGTAAATCGGTCATATAATAACAGCATAACATAACCATATAACAGTGTAATAAGCATAATAACAGCATAACATAACCATATAACAGCAAGTAATAAGTATTATAACAGCATAACATAACCATATAACAGCATAACATAACCATATAACAGCATGTAATAAGCATAACAACAGCAAATAACATAACCATATAACAGTGTGTAATAACCATAATACAAGCATAACATAACCATATAATAGTGCGTAAATAACCATAATAACAGCATAACCCATATAACAGTGTGTAATAAGCAAGCATAATAACAGCATAACATAACCATATAACAGCATGTAATAAGTATAATAACAGCATAACATAACCATATAACAGTGCGTAATAAGCATAATAACAGTGTAATATAACCATATAACAGCAGCGTAATAAGCAAGCATAATAACAGTTACATAACATAACCATATAACAGTACGTAATAAGCAGAACAACAGCATAATATAACCATATAACAGTATGTAATAAGCAATAACAATTTAGTATAATATAACCATATAACAGTATGTAATAAGCATAATAACAGCATAACATAACCATATAACAGTATGTACAAGCATAATAACAGCATAACATAACCATATAACAGTATGTAATAAGCAAGCATAATAACAATATAATATAACCATATTACAGTATGTAATAAGCATAATAACAGCATAACATAACCATATAATAGTACGTAATAACCAAGCATAACAACAGCATAATACATAACCATATAACAGTACGTAACAACAAGCATAATAACAGCATAACATAACCATATAACAGTACGTAACAAGCATAACAACAGCATATAATATAACCATATAACTGCATAACAAGCAATCGCATAATCAACAGCATAACATAATTATATTAACAGCATGTAATAAGCATAATAACAGCATTAACATAACCATAATAACAGTACGTAATAAGCATAACAACAACAAAGTACGTAACAAGCATAATAACAGCATAACATAACCATATAACAGCGTAATAAGCTATAATCAACAGTAGGCTAACATAACCATATAACAGTGTGTAATAAGCATAACAACAGCATAACATAACCATATAACAACAGTGATGTAATAAGCATAACAACAGCATAACATAACCATATAACAGCATGTAAAATAAGCATAATAACAGCATAACATAACCATATAACACAAAGTATGTAATAAGCATAATAACAGCATAACATAACCATATAACAGTGCAAGTAATAAGCATATCATAACAGCATAACATAACCATATAACAGTAAGTAATAAGCATATAAACAGTATAAACATAACCATATAAACAGCATGTAATAAGCATAATAACAGCATAACATAACCATATAACAGTATGTAATAAGTATAATAACAGCATAACATAACCATATAACAGTATGTAATGCTTATAACAACAGCATAACATAACCATATAACAGTGCGTAATAAGTATAATAACAGCACAACATAACCATATAACAGTGCGTAATAACCATAATAACAGTATAACCCATATTAACAGCTGTAATAAGCAAGCATAATAACAGTATAACATAACCATATAACAGTGTGTAATAAGCACTAACACCAAAGTATAATATAACCATATAACAGTATGCGTAGTAAGCATAATAACAGCATAACATAACCATATAACAGTATGTAATAAGTAAGCATAATAACAGCATAACATAACCATATAACAGCATGTAACAAGCATAACAACAGCATAACATAACCATATAACAGCATGTAATACAGCTATTAATAATCAGCATAACATAACCATATAACAGTACATGTAATAAGCATAATAATAGTATAACATAACCATATAACAGCATGTAATAAGCATAATAACAAGCAGTATAATATAACCATATAACAAAGTATGTAATAAGCATAATAACAGAAAGTATAACATAACCATATAACACAAAGCATGTAATAACTATAATAACAGTATAACATAACCATATAACAGTATGCAATAAGTAAGCATAATAACAGCATAACATAACCATATAACGGTATGTAATAAGCATAATAACAGCACAACATAACCATATAACAGTGTAACAATAACCATAATAACAGCATAACCATATAACAGCATGTAATAAGTATAATAACAGCATAATATAACCATATAACGGTACGTAATAAGCATAACAACAGCATAACATAACATATAACAGTGTGTAATAAGCATAATAATAACAGTGTAATTAATATAACCATATAACAGCATGTAATAAGCAAGCATAATAACAGCATAACATAACCATATAACAGTATGTAATAAGCAAGCATAATAACAACATATAACCATATAAAAGCATGGTATAAGTAATAACATTAACATAACCATATAACAGTATGCAATAAGCATAACAACAGCATAACATAACCATGTAATAGTAGTATGTAATAAGCATAATCAATAACATAATATAACCATATAACGGTATGTAATACCAAGCATAATAACAGTATAATATAACCATATAACAGTATGTAATAATAAGCAAGCATAATAACAGTATAACATAACCATATAACAGTATGTAATAAGCATAATAACAACAGTATAACATAACCATATAACAATGTAATAAGCATAACAACAGTATGTAATAAGCATAATAACAGCATAACATAACCATATAACAGTATGTAATAAGCATAATAACAGCATAACATAACCATATAACAAAGTGCGTAATAAGCATAACAACAGCATAACATAACCATATAACAGTGTATAATAAGCATAATAACAGCATAATATAACCATATAAAGCAGTGTGTAATAAGCATAATAACAGTATAACATAACCATATAACAGTATGTATAAGCATAATAACAGCATAACATAACCATATAACAGTATGTGAATAAGCATAATAACAACAGCATAACATAACCAACAACATAAGTAAGTAATAACGTATTATAACAGTATAACATAACCATATAACAGCATAATAATACAATAATAACAGTACGTAATAAGCATAATAACAGCATAACATAACCAGCATATAACAGTAACGTAATAAGCATAATAACAGTATAACATAACCATATAACAGTGTGTAATAACCATAATAACAGTATAACATAACCATATTATAATGTGTTGTAATAACCATAATAACAGCATAACCCATATAACAGTGTAATAATATAATAACAGCATAACATAACTATATCGCACAGTGTATGTAATAAGCAAGCATAATTAACAACATAACATAACCATATAACAGCATGTAATAAGTAAGCATAAATAACAATATAACATAACCATATAACAGTATGTAATAAGCATAATAACAGCATAACATAACCATATAACAGCAATGTAATAAGCATAATAACAGTGTAATATAACCATATAACAGTATGTAATAAGTAAGCATAATAACAGCATAATATAACCATATAACAGTATGTAATAAGCAGAATAACAGCATAATATAACCATATAACAGTATGTAATAAGCATAACACCAGCATAACATAACCATATAAACAGTATGTAATAAGCATAATAACAGCATAACATAACCATATAACGGTATGTAATAACCAAGCATAATAACAGTATATAACATAACCATATAATAGTATGTAATAAGTAAGCATAATAACAGTATAACATAACCATATAACAGCATGTAATAAGCATAATAACAGTATGTAATAAGCATAATAACAGCATAATATAACCATATAACAGTATGTAATAAGCATAATAACAGCATAACATAACCATATAACAAAAGTGCGTAATAAGCATAATAACAGCATAACATAACCATATAACAGCGTGTAATAAGCATAACAACAGCATAATATAACCATATAACAGTGTGTAATAAGCATAATAACAGCATAATATAACCATATAACAGTGTGTAATAAGCATAATAACAGCATAATATAACCATATAACAGTATGTAATAAGCATAACAACAGTATAATATAACCATATAACAGTGTGTAATAAGCATAATAACAGTATAACATAACCATATAACAGTAAGTAATAAGTATTATAACAGTTATAATATAACCATATAACAGCATAACATAACCATATAACAGTATGTAATAAGCATAATAACAGCAATAACATAACCATATAACAGTGTGTAATAACCATAATACAAGCATATAATATAACCATATAATAGTGCAGTAATAACCATAATAACAGCATAACCCATATAACAGTGTGTAATAAGCAAGCATAATAACAGTATAACATAACCATATAACAGTATGTAATAAGCATAATAACAGCATAACATAACCATATAACAGTGTGTAATAAGCATAATAACAGTGTAACATAACCATATAACAGTATGTAATAAGCAAGCATAATAACAGCATAACATAACCATATAACAGTATGTAAAATAAGCAGAATAACAGCATAACATAACCATATAACAGTATGTAATAAGCAATAATAATACCAGTATAACATAACCATATAACAGTATGTAATAAGCATAATAACAGTATAACATAACCATATAACAGTATGTAATAAGCATAATAACAGTATAACATAACCATATAACAGTATGTAATAAGTAAGCATAATAACAATATAATATAACCATATTACAGCATGTAATAAGTATAATAACAGTATAATATAACCATATAACAGTATGTAATAACTATAATAAAAGCATAATATAACCATATAATAGTGTAATAACCATAATAACAGTATAACCATACATCAGTATGTAATAAGCATAATAACAGCACAACATAACCATATAACAGTGTGTAATAACCATAATAACAGTATAACATAACCATATAACAGTGTGTAATAACCATAATAACAATATAACATAACCATATAACAGTGTAATAACCATAATAACAGTATAACATAACCATATAACAGCATGTAATAAGCATTATAACAGCATAATATAACCATATAACAACATGTAATAAGCATAATAACAGTATAATATAACCATATAACAGTATGTAATAAGTAAGTATAACCCAAACATATAACCATATAAAGTATGTAATAAGCATAACAGCATAATATAACCATATAACAGTATGTAATAAGTATAATAACAGAATAATATAACCATATAACACCATGTAATAACCATAATAACAGTGTAATATAACCATATAACAGTAATAAGTAAGCATAATAACAGTATAATATAACCATATAACAGCAGTATGTAATAAGCATAATAACAGAATAACATAACCATATAACAGCATGTAATAACCATAATAACAGTGTAACATAACCATATAACAGCATGTAATAAGCATAATAACAGCATAACATAACCATATAACAGTATGTAATAAGTATTATAACAAAGTATGTAATAAGCATTATAAACAGCATAATATAACCATATAACAGTATGTAATAAGCATAATAACATAACAGCATAACATAACCATATAACAGTATGTAATAAACATAATAACGGCATAGCATAACCATATAACAGTGCGTAATAAGAATAATAACAGCATAACATAACCATATAATAGTACGTAATAAGTAAGCATAATAACAGTATAACATAACCATATAACAGTATGTAATAGGTATAATAACAGCATAACATAACCATATAATAGTATGTAATAAGTAAAGCATAACAACAGTATAACATAACCATATAACAGTACGTAATAAGTAAGCATAATAACAGCATAACATAACCATATAACAGTATGTAATAAGTATAATAACAGCATAATATCACTACCATACAACAGTACGTAATAAGCAACAATAACAGCATAATATAACCATATAACAGTATGTAATAAGCATAATAACAACAGCATAATATAACCATATAACAGTATGTAATAAGTAAATTATAATAACAATATAATATAACCATATAACAGTATGTAATAAGCATAATAACAGCATAATATAACCATATAACAGTATGTAATGCTAATTATAATAACAGCATAATATAACCATATAACAGTATGTAATAAGCATAATAACAGCATAATATAACCATATAACAGTGTGTAATAACCATAATAAAAGCATAACATAACCATATAACAGTGTGTAATAACCATAATAACAGTATAACCAAATATCAGTATGTAATAAGCATAATAACAGTATAATATAACCATATAACAGTGTGTAATAACCATAATAACAGTATAATATAACCATATAACAGTGTAATAACCATAATAACAATATAATATAACCATATAACAGTGTGTAATAACCATAATAACAGTATAATATAACCATATAACAACATGTAATAAGCATAATAACAGCATAACATAACCATATAACAGTATGTAATAAGTAAGCATAATAACATATAACCATATAAAAGCATGTAATAAGCATAATAACAGTATAATATAACCATATAACAGTATATAATAAGCATAATAACAGTATAATATAACCGTATAACACCATGTAATAACCATAATAACAGTTATAATATAACCATATAACAGTAATAAGCAAGCATAATAACAGTATAATATAACCATATAACAGTATGTAATAAGCATAATAACAGCATAATATAACCATATAACAGTATGTAGTAAGTATAATAACAGAATAATATAACCATATAACAGTATGTAATAACCATAATAACAGTGTAATATAACCATATAACAGTATGTAATAAGTATAATAACAGCATAATATAACCATATAACAGCATATAACATAACCATATAACAGTATGTAATAAGTATAATAACAGTATAATATAACCATATAACAAAGTGTGTAATAAGCATAATAACAGCATAATAATATAACCATATAACACCAAGTAATAAGTATTATAACAGCATAATATAACCATATAACAGTATAATATAACCATATAACAGTATGTAATAAATTATAATAACAGTATGTAATAAGCATAATAACAGTATAATATAACCATATAACAGTATGTAATAAGCATAATAACAGCAATAACATAACCATATAACAGTGTAATAACCATAATAAAAGCATAACATAACCATATAATAGTGTGTAATAACCATAATAACAGCATAACCCATATAACAGTGTAATAAGTAAGCATAATAACAACAGTTATAATATAACCATATAACAGTATGTAATAAGTAAGCATAATAACAACAATATAACATAACCATATAACAGTATGTAATAAGCATAATAACAGTATAACATAACCATATAACAGTGTGTAATAAAGTAATAACAGTGTAACATAACCATATAACAGCATGTAATAAGTAAGCATAATAACAGCATAATATAACCATATAACAGCATGTAATAATAAATTATAATAACAGCATAACATAACCATATAACAGTATGTAATAAGCACAAACACCAGCATAATATAACCATATAACAGCATGTAATAAGCATAATAACAGCATAACATAACCATATAACGGTATGTAATAACCAAGCATAATAACAGCATAATATAACCATATAACAGTATGTAATAAGTAAGCATAATAACAGCATAACATAACCATATAACAGCATGTAATAAGCATAATAACAGTATGTAATAAGCATAATAACAGTATAACATAACCATATAACAGCATGTAATAAGCATAATAACAGCATAACATAACCATATAACAGTGTGTAATAAGCATAATAACAGCATAACATAACCATATAACAGTGTGTAATAAGCATAATAACAGCATAATATAACCATATAACAGTGTGTAATAAGCATAATAACAGCATAACATAACCATATAACAAGTTGTAATAAGCATAATAACAGCATAATATAACCATATAACAGCATGTAATAAGCATAATAACAGTATAACATAACCATATAACAGTGTGTAATAAGCATAATAACAGCATAACATAACCATATAACAGTAAATAAAGTATTATAACAGCATAATATAACCATATAACAGCATAACATAACCATATAACAGTATGTAATAAGCATAAAATAACAGCAAATAACATAACCATATAACAGTGTGTAATAACCATAATACAAGCATAACATAACCATATAATAGTGTGTAATAACCATAATAACAGTATAACCCATATAACGGTGTGTAATAAGTAAGCATAATAACAGTATAATATAACCATATAACAGCATGTAATAAGCATAATAACAGTATAATATAACCATATAACAGTGTAATAAGCATAATAACAGTGTAATATAACCATATAACAGTATGTAATAAGTAAGCATAATAACAGTATAATATAACCATATAACAGTATGTAATAAGTAGAATAACAGTATAACATAACCATATAACAGTATGTAATAAGCATAATACCAGCATAATATAACCATATAACAGTATGTAATAAGCATAATAACAGCATAATATAACCATATAACAGTATGTAATAAGCATAATAACAGCATAACATAACCATATAACAGTATGTAATAAGCAAGCATAATAACAATATAATATAACCATATAACAGTATGTAATAAGCATAATAACAGCATAACATAACCATATAATAGTATGTAATAACCAAGCATAATAACAGTATAACATAACCATATATAATAAATAGTATGTAATAACTAAGCATAATAACAGCATAACATAACCATATAACAGTATGTAATAAGCATAATAACAGCATAACATAACCATATAAATAGCATAATAAGTAAGCATAATAACAGCATAATATAACTATATAACAGCATGTAATAAGCATAATAACAGCATAATATAACCATATAACAGTATGTAATAAGCATAATAACAGTATGTAATAAGCATAATAACAGCATAATATAACCATATAACAGTGTGTAATAAGCATAATAACAGCATAACATAACCATATAACAGTGTGTAATAGTAAGCATAATAACAGCATAACATAACCATATAACAGTGCGTAATAAGCATAACAACAGTATAATATAACCATATAACAGTGTGTAATAAGCATAATAACAGCATAACATAACCATATAACAGTATGTAATAAGCATATAATAACAGTATAACATAACCATATAACAGTGTAATAAGCATAATAACAGTATAACATAACCATATAACAGTAAGTAATAAGCATAATAACAGCATAATATAACCATATAACAGTATGTAATAAGCATAATAACAGTATAATATAACCATATAACAGTATGTAATAAGCATAATAACAGTATAACATAACCATATAACAGTATGTAATAAGCATAATAACAGCATAATATAACCATATAACAGTGTGTAATAAGCATAATAACAGCATAACATATAACCATATAACAGTGTGTAATAACCATAATAACAGTATAACCCATATAACAGTGCGTAATAATAAGCAAGCATAATAACAGCATAACATAACCATATAACAGTGTGTAATAAGCACAACAACAGCATAACATAACTATATAACAGTATGTAATAAGTATAATAACAGTATAATATAACTATATAACAGTATGTAATAAGTAAGTATAATAACAATATAATATAACTATATAACAGTATGTAATAAGTATAATAACAGTATAATATAACTATATAACAGTATGTAATAAGTATAATAATACTATAATATAACTATATAACAGTATGTAATAAGTATAATAATAGTATAATATAACTATATAACAGTATGTAATAAGTATAATAACAGTATAATATAACTATATAACACTATGTAATAAGTATAATAACAGTATAATATAACTATATAACACTATGTAATAACTATAATAACAGTATAATATAACTATATAACAGTATGTAATAAGTAAGTATAATAACAGTATAATATAACTATATAACAGTATGTAATAAGTATAATAACAGTACAATATAACTATATAACAGTGTGTAATAACTATAATAACAGTATAACCATATAAACAGTATGTAATAAGCATAATAACAGTATAACATAACCATATAACAGTATGTAATAAGCATAATAACAGCATAATAATATAACAGTGTGTAATAAGTATAATAACAGTGTAATATAACTATATAACAGTATGTAATAAGTAAGTATAATAACAGTATAATATAACTATATAACAGTATGTAATAAGTAAGTATAATAACAAATATAACTATATAAAAGTATGTAATAAGTACAATACCAGTATAATATAACTATATAACAGTATGTAATAAGTATAATAACAGTATAATATAACTATATAACAGTATGTAATAAGTATAATAACAATATAATATAACTATATAACGGTATGTAATAACTAAGTATAATAACAGTATAATATAACTATATAACAGTATGTAATAAGCAAGTATAATAACAGTATAATATAACTATATAACAGTATGTAATAAGTATAATAACAGTATAATATAACTATATAACAGTATGTAATAAGTATAACAACAGTATGTAATAAGTATAATAACAGTATAATATAACTATATAACAGTATGTAATAATTATAATAACAGTATAATATAACTATATAACAGTGTGTAATAAGTATAATAACAGTATAATATAACTATATAACAGTGTGTAATAAGTATAATAACAGTATAATATAACTATATAACAGTGTGTAATAAGTATAATAACAGTATAATATAACTATATAACAGTGTGTAATAAGTATAATAACAGTATAATATAACTATATAACAGTATGTAATAAGCATAATAACAGTATAATATAACCATATAACAGTGTAATAAGCATAATAACAGTATAATATAACTATATAACAGTAAGTAATAAGTATTATAACAGTATAATATAACTATATAACAGTATAATATAACTATATAACAGTATGTAATAAGTATAATAACAGTATGTAATAAGTATAATAACAGTATAATATAACTATATAACAGTATGTAATAAGTATAATAACAGTACAATATAACTATATAACAGTGTGTAATAACTATAATAAAAGTATAATATAACTATATAATAGTGTGTAATAACTATAATAACAGTATACCTATATAACAGTGTGTAATAAGTAAGTATAATAACAGTATAATATAACTATATAACAGTATGTAATAAGTAAGTATAATAACAATATAATATAACTATATAACAGTATGTAATAAGTATAATAACAGCATAACATAACCATATAACAGTTATGTAATAAGTATAATAACAGTGTAATATAACTATATAACAGTATGTAATAAGTAAGTATAATAACAGTATAATATAACTATATAACAGTATGTAATAAGTAGAATAACAGTATAATATAACTATATAACAGTATGTAATAAGCAATAATACCAGTATAATATAACCATATAACAGTATGTAATAAGTATAATAACAGTATAATATAACTATATAACGGTATGTAATAACTAAGTATAATAACAGTATAATATAACTATATAATAGTATGTAATAAGTAAGTATAATAACAGTATAATATAACTATATAACAGTATGTAATAAGTATAATAACAGTATGTAATAAGTATAATAACAGTATAATATAACTATATAACAGTATGTAATAAGTATAATAACAGTATAATATAACTATATAACAGTGTAATAAGCATAATAACAGTATAATATAACCATATAACAGTGTAATAATAAGCATAATAACAGTATAATATAACTATATAACAGTGTGTAATAAGTATAATAACAGTATAATATAACTATATAACAGTATGTAATAAGTATAATAACAGTATAATATAACTATATAACAGTATGTAATAAGTATAATAACAGTATAATATAACCATATAACAGTGCGTAATAAGCATAATAACAGCATAATATAACCATATAACAGTAAGTAATAAGCATATAATAACAGCATAATATAACCATATAACAACAGTATAATATAACCATATAACAGTATGTAATAAGCATAATAACAGCATAACATAACCATATAACAGTGTGTAATAACTATAATACAAGTATAATATAACTATATAATAGTGTGTAATAACTATAATAACAGTATACCTATATAACAGTGTGTAATAAGTAAGTATAATAACAGTATAATATAACTATATAACAGTATGTAATAAGTATAATAACAGTATAATATAACTATATAACAGTGTGTAATAAGTATAATAACAGTGTAATATAACTATATAACAGTATGTAATAAGTAAGTATAATAACAGTATAATATAACTATATAACAGTATGTAATAAGTAGAATAACAGTATAATATAACCATATAACAGCATGTAATAAGTAATAATAACCAGCATAATATAACCATATAACAGTATGTAATAAGAAGTATAATAACAGTATAATATAACTATATAACAGTATGTAATAAGTATAATAACAGTATAATATAACTATATAACAGTATGTAATAAGTAAGTATAATAACAATATAATATAACTATATTACAGTATGTAATAAGTATAATAACAGTATAATATAACTATATAACAGTATGTAATAACTATAATAAAAGTATAATATAACTATATAATAGTGTGTAATAACTATAATAACAGTATAACTAAATATCAGTATGTAATAAGTATAATAACAGTACAATATAACTATATAACAGTGTGTAATAACCATAATAACAGTATAATATAACCATATAACAGTGTGTAATAACTATAATAACAATATAATATAACTATATAACAGTGTGTAATAACTATAATAACAGTATAATATAACTATATAACAGTATGTAATAAGTATTATAACAGTATAATATAACTATATAACAATATGTAGTAAGTATAATAACAGTATAATATAACTATATAACAGTATGTAATAAGTAAGTATAATAACATATAACTATATAAAAGTATGTAATAAGTATAACAGTATAATATAACTATATAACAGTATGTAATAAGTATAATAACAGAATAATATAACTGTATAACACTATGTAATAACTATAATAACAGTGTAATATAACTATATAACAGTAATAAGTAAGTATAATAACAGTATAATATAACTATATAACAGTATGTAATAAGTATAATAACAGAATAATATAACTATATAACAGTATGTAATAACTATAATAACAGTGTAATATAACTATATAACAGTATGTAATAAGTATAATAACAGTATAATATAACTATATAACAGTATGTAATAAGTATTATAACAGTATGTAATAAGTATTATAACAGTATAATATAACTATATAACAGTATGTAATAAGTATAATAACAGTATAATATAACTATATAACAGTATGTAATAAGTATAATAACGGTATAGTATAACTATATAACAGTGCATAATAATAAGCATAATAACAGTATAATATAACTATATAATAGTATGTAATAAGTAAGTATAATAACAGTATAATATAACTATATAACAGTATGTAATAAGGTATAATAACAGTATAATATAACTATATAATAGTATGTAATAAGTAAGTATAATAACAGTATAATATAACTATATAATAGTATGTAATAAGTAAGTATAATAACAGTATAATATAACTATATAACAGTATGTAATAAGTATAATAACAGTATAATATAACTATATAACAGTATGTAATAAGTACAATAACAGTATAATATAACTATATAACAGTATGTAATAAGTATAATAACAGTATAATATAACTATATAACAGTATGTAATAAGTAAGTATAATAACAATATAATATAACTATATTACAGTATGTAATAAGTATAATAACAGTATAATATAACTATATAACAGTATGTAATAAGTATAATAACAGTATAATATAACTATATAACAGTATGTAATAAGTATAATAACAGTACAATATAACTATATAACAGTGTGTAATAACTATAATAAAAGTATAATATAACTATATAATAGTGTGTAATAACTATGATAACAGTATAACTAAATATCAGTATGTAATAAGTATAATAACAGTACAATATAACTATATAACAGTGTGTAATAACTATAATAACAGTATAATATAACTATATAACAGTGTGTAATAACTATAATAACAATATAATATAACTATATAACAGTGTGTAATAACTATAATAACAGTATAATATAACTATATAACAATATGTAGTAAGTATAATAACAGTATAATATAACTATATAACAGTATGTAATAAGTAAGTATAATAACATATAACTATATAAAAGTATGTAATAAGTATAATAACAGTATAATATAACTATATAACAGTATATAATAAGTATAATAACAGTATAATATAACTGTATAACACTATGTAATAACTATAATAACAGTGTAATATAACTATATAACAGTAATAAGTAAGTATAATAACAGTATAATATAACTATATAACAGTATGTAATAAGTATAATAACAGTATAATATAACTATATAACAGTATGTAGTAAGTATAATAACAGAATAATATAACTATATAACAGTATGTAATAACTATAATAACAGTGTAATATAACTATATAACAGTATGTAATAAGTATAATAACAGTATAATATAACTATATAACAGTATGTAATAAGTATTATAACAGTATAATATAACTATATAACAGTATGTAATAAGTATAATAACAGTATAATATAACTATATAACAGTATGTAATAACTATAACAACAGTGTAATATAACTATATAACAGTATGTAATAAGTATAATAACAGTATAATATAACTATATAACACTATGTAATAACTATAACAACAGTGTAATATAACTATATAACAGTATGTAATAAGTAAGTATAATAACAGTATAATATAACTATATAACAGTATGTAATAAGTAAGTATAATAACAGTATAATATAACTATATAACAGTATGTAATAAGTAAGTATAATAACAGTATAATATAACTATATAACAGTATGTAATAAGTAAGTATAATAACAGTATAACTATATAACAGTATGTAATAAGTAAGTATAATAACAGTATAATATAACTATATAACAGTATGTAATAAGTATAATAACAGTATAATATAACTATATAACAGTATGTAATAAGTATAATAACAGTATAATATAACTATATAACAGTATGTAATAAGTAAGTATAATAACAGTATAACTATATAACAGTATGTAATAAGTAAGTACAATAATGGCTTTGGGAAAGTTAAATATTTGATGGTTGTAATTGTAACCAAGAGTTTGACATGACTTGTATACTGATTCTAAACTTATCGTGTAATTCAATTGAACAGTGATTATGGTGTAGGAAATATGAAACATATAAAGATTAGCATTTCTAAGTTTACAGACTATAACATAAGTAGTTGTTTCTAAGTTCATTGTAAATAATATTTAACCAATGGTTGTATGGAATGGAATGTATAACAATATATGTTCATTGTTGTAAACAATGTTTAATGAAGCGATCTGAAGTTAGCAAACCATTTTGTAATGAAACATTTCTTTAACCTTCCCAGCGTATGTCCGTTGGAGGGGTATGTCAACAATGTGGGGGATTCCGTTACCTTCCATGTCCCCTTTGTGGGGGTAGCAAGAAATCGGCGAATCACAGGCATCACTTTAACATCGGTTATGTTGCCCTTCGATGTATGAACTGTGATGAAAGTGGCCTCATCAGATGTGAGCACTGTCTCCACGGTGATGGGTGAATCACACCGCATCGTGACGATGAAAAGTCTTTAGATCAAATAACACTGATCTTAGATCGATGACTGACCAATCAAATGAGAAATGTTAGAGTTTAGCTTTATAAACACAGTAATTATATACTTAAGGTTTAGTTTTCAGTAAATCTGTAAAATGTGCACATACTGTACAGAGAGTTTAACCTTTTCTCAGTAACTGTTTGTAGAGATGTATTTCTTTACTACTAATCTCTTTGTTAGCACCATTTGGCAGTTCTGTAAATAGTTAACAAATAGAGCTTGGTGTTACAATATACTATTTTGTGCTGTCTTAAACTGACCATCTCACACTTGTTATAATTTCATTTATTCATAAGGACAGTATTTACAAAGATTTAACATTCGCAAGATTATTTTGATACAGAAACTTCTTGTGTGAATTGTGATAATATAAACACAAGTTTTATTGCTTTTAAAACATTTCTAAAGGTATGACACAAAGATCATGTGTAAACCAAAGTGGTACAATTGGATAATCAGGCCAATGTCAGGTTCTGTGAAAGTACTGAAAACGTTTTGAATAGGTAGAAATCAAAGACCAGATAAACAGGCAACAAATTTATTTATCTCTAGAGCTAGAACATTCTGTACACAAATACATTATTCTGAACCAGAAGACAGCTGACCTTACATAGGAATTGGCACTGGTTACTACTGGAAGCCTCAGGTGACCCCACACTACAATCTAGAAGTGGTGTAAACCATAACAAGTCACTTTTATTCAGTAGCTCAAATATTTCTCCAGTTATACATACAGGAAACCAGTCACAGTTTTAACACCAGTAAGGTCTGTAGTATACCTCATATTCCACTGGACATTCCAGACTGCTGTACAGAATCACTTACTCAGGGGTTCCCTTTAGACTACAACTACTCAACAAGTTCATCCAACAGAATAATAACATGATACAATGAGAAAAAACATCTGTTTAGGATATAACCATCATTAACACAAACATGGAAAAATACATTATTAATATCAGTTTAGAATATAACCATCATCAATGGAAACGTGAACAAAGTATTGCAGAAATATGATTTTATAAGATGCAACATTTATACCAAAATCTGACATCATGTTAATTCTGACAAATAGTGATAAATATGTATTCTCTAACCAGAATATTCAGATCCTTTCTAATTCATTCACATTAAGTCTATCCGAGTCTATAGTTTATCAGTTTAATATTCTGTTTATACTGTGTAAGTACAACACTCAGTTCATATTCTAGTTGATAAACAACAACCACTGGTTGTAGCCAAACCAACGTATCTGAGTCTATAGTTTATCAGTTTAATTGTACTGTAAATGTAGTCACACTTATAACACCATCCTCATTGTAGTTTGACAGATCAGGTTGAATAATGCGACTGAACTGGAAGATGTTACACCACTGGTCTTTGTTGATAACTTTGTACTTGGGCTGCTGTAAAGGAAAAAAAAAAAGAGAGACAAAAATGCACTAGAAGTTCGAATGTTACTGGAGTTTTTAGATAAATAACTTACAAGTTAATAACAACATATAAAACAGTTATATTTCTTGCACATCTGCTTCAATCAGATTTATTCTATATGCCTGAGTGTTCAATACAAGACGGAACACTTATATCTTCTCTAACCAAGCTCATAATCCTTTTAGAAAAGCATAACAATCCATTACTTTCAAAATAAAAATTTATTCTATTTTATTAAATACAACAATTTATAAACAACAATACATATGTAATGTACTAACTTGGTTTGGTTGGATGTATGTCTTATCTTTTAACAATAGTAAAGTAAACATGCTACTATGTCAAATCATACAGTTACAGATTACTTTTGATTGGGTGTCCACGTAATCTGTTAACAATACTGAAGTAAACATGTAATTATGTTTAATAATACAGTTACAGATTATCTTTGATTGGATGCACATCTAATCTGTTAACAATACTGAAGTAAGCATGCTACTATGTCAAATAATACAGTTACAGATTACCTTTGATTGGATGTATACCTAATCTGTTAACAACACTGAAGTAAACATGCTGTTATGTTTAATAATAACAGTTTCGATTACCTTTGATTGGGTGCACATCTAATCTGTTAACAATACTGAAGTAAGCATGCTACTATGTCAAATAATACAGTTACAGATTACCTTTGATTGGATGTATACCTAATCTGTTAACAACACTGAAGTAAACATGCTGTTATGTTTAATAATAACATTTTCGATTACCTTTGATTGGATGCACATCTAATCTGTTAACAATACTGAAGTAAACATGCTACTATGTCAAATAATACAGTTACAGATTACCTTTGATTGGATGTATACCTAATCTGTTAACAATACTGAAGTAAACATGCTACTATGTCAAATAATACAGTTACAGATTACCTTTGATTGGATGTATACCTAATCTGTTACCAATACAGAAGTAAACATGCTACTATGTCAAATAATACAGTTACAGATTACCTTTGATTGGAGGTATACCTAATCTGTTTACATAAGTGAAGTAAACGTGCTATTATGTTTAATAATAAAGTTACATTTGTTTTGACTGGATATACATTTAATCTGTTAACAATATGTTTATAATTCGAGGATCAACTTCTTGATAAAAACAAAAGTTCCTGTATAAACAGGATTTTCCACACAGTAATTAGTTCCCAACAGTGGAGATCATGTAAACAGTTTTTATATATTAATAGTTATTTAGCTTGATTTCTGTGCTAGTTCTACAGTTATGTTAACCACAGTTTTGCAGTAGAACAGAGACTTTATGGAAATGTTAATTAAAAATCAAGCTTCATTAGTTACCTTTCTTACAAAAGAGTTTCCTACCTGAAGGAACTGTTGGAACAAGCTGTATAGAGGCCAGTTTTTACCCAGTAGCAGTTGGAGCATATCCCTGGCTGTGTCCACATCCTTACTTGTTTGGTTTTTATCTTCTAGTGTCCTCCCCACAAAAAAAATATACAAAACTTATAAGCTAACGGGAATAACAGTCATAGTAGAAATAACATCCCAAGTTGTACTTGTGACTCTTAGTACGTAAAAGGAACATAATATGTTATTATATTCCAAACATGTCATATCTGATGAGCCCAACAGAGGGCTTGTCGAGTCAGCTGAAATGCACCAGAAACAGTACTGGTCTTGGTAATATATGTATGTATATATCAACCAATAGACCTAATACTGTGCAATCATTTCTTGTTTGTAGGATATTAAAGTTGGCACAATAAACAATAATGAACTACTTAATATAAACCAGAAATAACGCGATAAAATTAAAAATTATCCTCCATTATCATTCCTTGTTGTCAACCTTAATACCATGTTACTGTGTCCAGAACACACATTTCTACTGTTCCCACTTTATTACACTACAACTGTAAAACCATGTTACTGTGTCCAGAACACACATTTCTACTGCTCCCACTTTATTACACTACAACTGTAAAACCATTTTACTGTGTCCAGAACACACATTTCTACTGCTCCCACTTTATTACACTATAACTGTAAAACCATTTTACTGTGTCCAGAACACACATTTCTACTGCTCCCACTTTATTACACTACAACAGTAAAACCATGTTACTGTGTCCAGAACACACATTTCTACTGCTCCCACTTTATTACACTACAACTGTAAAACCATGTTACTGTGTCCAGAACACACATTTCTACTGCTCCCACTTTATTACACTACAACTGTAAAACCATTTTACTGTGTCCAGAACACACATTTCTACTGCTCCCACTTTATTACACTACAACAGTAAAACCATGTTACTGTGTCCAGAACACACATTTCTACTGCTCCCACTTTATTACACTACAACAATAAAACCATTTTACTGTGTCCAGAACACACATTTCTACTGTTCCCACTTTATTACACTACAACAATAAAACCATTTTACTGTGTCCAGAACACACATTTCTACTGTTCCCACTTTATTACACTACAACTGTAAAACCATGTTACTGTGTCCAGAACACACATTTCTACTGCTCCCACTTTATTACACTACAACAGTAAAACCATGTTACTGTGTCCAGAACACACATTTCTACTGCTCCCACATTATTACACTACAACAATAAAACCATGTTACTGTGTCCAGAACACACATTTCTACTGTTCCCACTTTATTACACTACAACTGTAAAACCATGTTACTGTGTCCAGAACACACATTTCTACTGCTCCCACTTTATTACACTACAACTGTATAACCATTTTACTGTGTCCAGAACACACATTTCTACTGTTCCCACTTTATTACACTACAACTGTAAAACCATGTTACTGTGTCCAGAACACACATTTCTACTGCTCCCACTTTATTACACTACAACTGTATAACCATTTTACTGTGTCCAGAACACACATTTCTACTGCTCCCACTTTATTACACTACAACTGTAAAACCATGTTACTGTGTCCAGAACACACATTTCTACTGCTCCCACTTTATTACACTACAACTGTAAAACCATGTTACTGTGTCCAGAACACACATTTCTACTGTTCCCACTTTATTACACTATAACTGTAAAACCATTTTACTGTGTCCAGAACACACATTTCTACTGCTCCCACTTTATTACACTATAACTGTAAAACCATTTTACTGTGTCCAGAACACACATTTCTACTGTTCCCACTTTATTACACTACAACTGTAAAACCATGTTACTGTGTCCAGAACACACATTTCTACTGCTCCCACTTTATTACACTACAACAGTAAAACCATTTTACTGTGTCCAGAACACACATTTCTACTGTTCCCACTTTATTACACTACAACAATAAAACCATTTTACTGTGTCCAGAACACACATTTCTACTGTTCCCACTTTATTACACTACAACTGTAAAACCATGTTACTGTGTCCAGAACACACATTTCTACTGCTCCCACTTTATTACACTACAACAGTAAAACCATGTTACTGTGTCCAGAACACACATTTCTACTGCTCCCACTTTATTACACTACAACAATAAAACCATGTTACTGTATCCAGAACACACATTTCTACTGTTCCCACTTTATTACACTACAACTGTAAAACCATGTTACTGTGTCCAGAACACACATTTCTACTGCTCCCACTTTATTACACTACAACTGTATAACCATTTTACTGTGTCCAGAACACACATTTCTACTGTTCCCACTTTATTACACTACAACTGTAAAACCATGTTACTGTGTCCAGAACACACATTTCTACTGCTCCCACTTTATTACACTACAACTGTATAACCATTTTACTGTGTCCAGAACACACATTTCTACTGTTCCCACTTTATTACACTACAACTGTAAAACCATGTTACTGTGTCCAGAACACACATTTCTACTGCTCCCACTTTATTACACTACAACTGTATAACCATTTTACTGTGTCCAGAACACACATTTCTACTGCTCCCACTTTATTACACTACAACTGTAAAACCATGTTACTGTGTCCAGAACACACATTTCTACTGCTCCCACTTTATTACACTACAACTGTAAAACCATTTTACTGTGTCCAGAACACACATTTCTACTGTTCCCACTTTATTACACTACAACTGTAAAACCATTTTACTGTGTCCAGAACACACATTTCTACTGTTCCCACTTTATTACACTACAACTGTAAAACCATGTTACTGTGTCCAGAACACACATTTCTACTGTTCCCACTTTTATTACACTACAACAATAAAACCATGTTACTGTGTCCAGAACACACATTTCTACTGCTCCCACTTTTATTACACTACAACTGTAAAACCATGTTACTGTGTCCAGAACACACATTTCTACTGCTCCCACTTTATTACACTACAACTGTAAAACCATTTTACTGTGTCCAGAACACACATTTCTACTGCTCCCACTTTATTACACTATAACTGTAAAACCATTTTACTGTGTCCAGAACACACATTTCTACTGCTCCTTTATTACACTACAACAGTAAAACCATGTTACTGTGTCCAGAACACACATTTCTACTGCTCCCACTTTTATTACACTACAACAATAAAACCATTTTACTGTGTCCAGAACACACATTTCTACTGTTCCCACTTTATTACACTACAACAATAAAACCATTTTACTGTGTCCAGAACACACATTTCTACTGTTCCCACTTTATTACACTACAACTGTAAAACCATGTTACTGTGTCCAGAACACACATTTCTACTGCTCCCACTTTATTACACTACAACAGTAAAACCATGTTACTGTGTCCAGAACACACATTTCTACTGCTCCCACTTTATTACACTACAACAATAAAACCATGTTACTGTATCCAGAACACACATTTCTACTGTTCCCACTTTATTACACTACAACTGTAAAACCATGTTACTGTGTCCAGAACACACATTTCTACTGCTCCCACTTTATTACACTACAACTGTATAACCATTTTACTGTGTCCAGAACACACATTTCTACTGTTCCCACTTTATTACACTACAACTGTAAAACCATGTTACTGTGTCCAGAACACACATTTCTACTGCTCACACTTTATTACACTACAACTGTAAAACCTTGTTACTGTGTCCAGAACACACATTTCTACTGCTCCCACTTTATTACACTACAACTGTAAAACCATGTTACTGTGTCCAGAACACATATTTCTACTGCTCCCACTTTATTACACTACAACTGTAACACCATTTTACTGTGTCCAGAACACATATTTCTACTGCTCCCACTTTATTACACTACAACTGTAACACCATTTTACTGTGTCCAGAACACACATTTCTACTGCTCCCACTTTATTACACTACAACTGTAAAACCATGTTACTGTGTCCAGAACACACATTTCTACTGCTCCCACTTTATTACACTACAACTGTAAAACCATGTTACTGTGTCCAGAACACACATTTCTACTGTTCCCACTTTATTACACTACAACTGTGACAAATGTTTCTCACTGTCTTTCAAAGTTGCAGTGCTTGATGTACGAAAGTAAAATAAGTTGAAAACTATTTACTGGCATCCCACCAAATGTTTTCCACTGAAACAAGACATCCAACCACAACATATTAGAAGTGGGTGCTGACGGTGCTGGATCACTACTGTTACTACTTGTCGCTCGGTGCACTTGACAAACATAGCGTAGAAGGTAAATAAATTGAGTTTAATGGTGTTTAAATGTGTGTTGATGAACCTGGACCAGCAGAGGAAGATGTTGATGATGGGAAACCTTTGACCCAGTTGCAGCATGAGGGGGAGAGATTGCTGGGAAATATAGATTCCACCTACAGTGAAATGGGGTGATAGTGTTGAAAAATATATGGTCCAGCTGCATTGAAGAGACTAAGTCATAATAATTAATGCGTATAGTAATAGCACCCAAATCTGTTGGGGATATTCTACCTATCAGTCACACACCAAATACTGACCAGAAATCAACACATTTAATCCTAAGGTCACAATTTTACTTCATTCTTTATATGGAATAGTAAATTTTGTTAATTTAAAAATAAGTGACTTGGGCCTCCATGAAAGTCCACTTACTTCCAGGATCATATCACATACACCGTTTTTGTTTTCGCATTTCATTTTTAAAACAAATAACCAACTGAGAAATAAAGAACAAAAACAATTATTTTTGAAAATGATTTTCAATATAAATGTTTGTTTTGTAACATATATATAAACACACACACACACATAATCACGTTTTATATCATGATATAGTACTTGTATATACAAGTTTTTCTGCCTAAATGTTATTTTAAAACCTTAACAAAAACTTAAGAACGAGTCTTATGAAACAGATTCAAACAGCCCTCACAAATTTAATGTACATTGAATCATGTGACATGCATTTCACCACATGTTGTGCATCAAACACATGAGACTGATGAGGTACGCTACCATAAAACCATGTCACTCATGTATGAGCAACAAAACAGTGTTTGGGAAAATCAGTTAAGAGTTGAACCCACAACATTTCAACTCCTGGTGTCTGCATGGGAAAACAGTTATTCTTAGTACTTGTGTTTGCAGTTGTACTTTGCCTGATAGATGGAATGTTCCCAACACATTTGGGTGATATAACTTCCAGCATTACATACTATGACTTTCAGTTTACAACAAGCAATGATAACCACACTCTTTCAAGTTTATAATAAGGTTTTGTGAACAATGATGGTATAAGCCAAATTGTACAACCAAACCACAACTGTTACCAACTGAATTTAAGTCATCAATAACCAACATTTTTATAGTAAGAACCAGTGACACAACATTACATAAATTTATCAAAGATTGTTTATGACTTAGTTCATCACATAAAACAATGAAGGTATATTTTCTGATAAATATTATTGTAAGTTTAAATTAAAACAACTTTTTAGAAATCATTCAAGGAACTGGGTCAAGCAATTACAAGGTTAAGTGGGTTGGAGGGTGCATGATACCAAAGTCCACTGGGCTATCTGTTGTGACCACCAAGGAAAATCGAACCCCTAATTTTAAGTGTTGTAATCTGTTGAAGAAAATTACATTAGTAATTTGCAGAACTCATGAGTGAAAATGGATACATTCTGTATATCTTTACTTTAAAACTTTATAAAAATGACAGTAGAAACTTATATCTGAGACTGAGGAAAACAACAGATAGACACACAATCACCCACACTTACTTTCAGAAGAGGTTTAAGTTTGAATGAACATCTGCCATCAAAAGGGACAGAAGATGTTCTCACCTGTATGTATGTGTGTTTATTAGTAAGAATCGTTGAAAATGGATTTTGATAACAAGTCGATATATATTTGGACTATGGTCCAACTTGGAAGTGATTAGTTTCTGGAGTATCAATGTTTAAGGTAAGTTCACAGAATCTGTTAACCTCACGACTGAGGTTTTCACTCTATAACTCAACACAATGATGATACTTAATACACATATGTGGAATATCATTCCTCATTGTTCAATCAAAGATCATAACAAGGGACAGCTGAATATGATCAGTGTTGTGTAGTCCACGTGTGCACCACACAGAGTGTCCCTGTAACTTAGATGTTCGATTATATTTATTAACATAGGTATAAAGGTGTTCCTTTGTATTGACTTATTTAGGGCTTGAGTTGTTGTATAATTTTGCTTTTGGTTATGTTTGTTTCTTTATTTAGTATTTGGGTGTTTTCTATGGTTATGTTGTGTTTATTTGATTTGTAGTGTTCAAAAACGTGTGAAGGTGACTTTTTATGTTCTGTGAATCTGGTTTCCATTTTTCTACTTGTTTCTCCAATATAGAAGTCGTGGCAGTTATTACATTGTATTTTATAAATAATGTTGGTGTTGTGTTTGTCAGTGTAGTTTTTACATAGTATAGACCTTAGTTTTGTGTCTGGTTTTTTGAATAAATTTGGTATTAACTGGAATTTACAGAAGTTCCAACCACTGAAGCCTGCAAGATAGGCTTAGAACTCTATATCCGAGACCTTAACCTATCAACAGACATTCCTAGCAACCAATTAGCAACCCCTCATAGAATTCACCACAATGAAGACAAACTTCATGTTCAACAATCACAACTATATACAAACAAATGGCCTAAGCATGGGCAACCCAGTATCACCAGTTCTAGTCAATATTTTTATGACACAAGTTGAAACACAAGCAATTAACACAGCATTACATCCACCACTATATTGGTACAGATGTGAAGACACGGTTGCAGGATTCACATCTACAGAACACATACTTAATTTTTTCAACCACATTAACTCTATACATCCCAACATTAACTTCACATGTGAACAGGAAGAAAACAATCAAATATCATTTCTTAACTTCAAAATTACAAGAACCGATACACAATTTAAAACAGAAATCCACCGAAAAATCACCCATACTGAACTATACATTTCTTGGGACTCAGCACATGAAACAAAACAAAAACTTAACATAGTAAGAAACCAAATATAACTTTGCTCACCAGATAAAATTAACAATGAATTAGACAAAATAAAACAATACTTCATCAACATCAATAAGTTTCCTCCACAAATCATAGAAAACATTATACGCACACACCTAGACAGAAAGAAAAATCAACCAACAAAAGTAAATATATCCCATGAATCAAAAAATCACGAAACCATATACTGCTGCATACTATATATTCCAGACATCAGCAGAAAAATAACCAACATTTGGCAAAAACTAGTAACAAAATATGACATTCCAGTTAATACCAAATTTATTCAAAACCAGGCACAAAATTGAGGTCTATACTATGTAAAAAACTACACTGACAACCACCACACCAACATTATTTATAAAATACAATGTGATAACTGCCATGACTTCTATATTGGAGAAACAAGTAGAAAAATGGAAACCAGATTCACAGAACATAAAAAGTCACCTTCACACATTTTCAAACACTACAAATCAAATAAACACAACATAACCATAGAAAACACTCAAATATTAAATAAAGAAACAAACATAAAGAAATGCAAAATTAAAGAAACCTTACTTATACAACTCAAACCCAAAATAAACCAATATAAAGGAACGACTTTATACCTATATTAATAAATATAATCAAACATCTAAGCATGCCCTCAACATTCCTACAATCAGTTACACAACCCCCTTCAAACATGTGGTCAGCTATCGGTCAGTTACCTCTTTCTTTGTGAACCTGACGATTACTGAAGGAGGTCGAAACGTTGTTCGCTCCTCTATATAAAAATTTTCTCAACCCAAACCAGCCGTTTTTACATATACAGTGTAGCACATGGCTCTATGATAAAGGTTAAATAGTGAAAAACATGTAAGAAGCAACTTTATATATATTTTTAAAATACACTCTTTGTTTTGGTTTGTTTGTAACAGTACAAACAACATATTTTTCTTTTCAAACTAACAATCTACATTATACAATAAAAGCTTTGTTATTCTGTGTCTGCAGAACTTGAAGAGTATTAGAGGGATGAACATTCCAGTTATGAAAGCATTTCCATTACAATATGGGTCATGTCAAATCATCCAGGGGGCTGCAGGTGACCCCAACAGAATGCCTTGAAAAAATTCACATGGGCTCATCTACCCATATAATGAAAAACTGCCAAAGATTAGATCAATATCTCTAATAGTTTGATTTACAGCCCTGTAAAATTTAGTTAATTTGTTTTTATTTTTGGCGAATTCATTTTCGGGCAACTTTGGCTGCTTAACGCTACAAGAGTAATGGTCATAGAAGGCTGAAATTTTCTACACTGACTGAATTAATCTCACAGAATTCAAACATAGTCTCAAACCAAGTTTATCTCTCTTAGGATTTGTATAGTGAGGCAGTAAAATCACCTGAAAACCCAAAATCGTAAAAAACATTGGTTTATGAAATAAGCCATAGCTCTGATACTTAATATGATACAAAGATGAATTTTGTTTTCAAATTTCCTGTAACATATCAGTTGATAAATCAGCAATTTTGTAATTAAAAGTCTAGGACATAGCTAAAAATAGCCCTACTTCAGGCCACAGTTTGACCATGTCACAAGTTATTCAACCTTTTCAGATTTTTACCATATATTCTTACATCTCTGAATTTCATCTATAAAGAAAATCAGGATGGTGTTCAACCTACTTTTTGAGTTATAATTTTTTAAAGTATCCTCTGACCATACGTTTTTTGTTTAGAAAAAATTCAGTTCAGGTGTGTTACTGTGTGCAAATATTATATCCATACAATTTTGAAAAATACCTGTCAGAATTTTATGAATCCCACTGAAATATTCTAACCAGCCTTTCACAATGTTAAATAATGAAGTTGTAAGAAACAAGAAAGAATCCATTTCTGAACAAGTTTATCGGCATAACTAGTTAGATCACATGACAATGCAAATATATTGTGTATGCATTACAGTTATACAGATATGGCTGAGTTTAAGATTCATAATATAATAAATACAAAGATAAATCAGACACAAAAAGCACAGTGTTACAACAGTGGATAACTGAGAAAGATTATAGTCACACCAAACTGCAATAATCATGACAATGAAATGTTTCAAAAACTGCTTTGGTGATAAATTAGCCTTAACAACATCAAATAAACACTGATTTGTTCAGACAGCTTGAATACATTTCTGAATTTTGAGTTTGATTATGTTGAGATCACTTTGACTAAGAACATAGTGGCAAGCACAACTGTCTTGCATGGTAGGTGCACTTATCAGACAAAGGATATGTTGGAAAGGAATCCAGTTTTCATCTTTACGTGACCTCACAGGACATGAGAACAGTTTGTTTCTTGATTTCTTTATAAATGACACCAACACAACGGAATGTTCATCTGATCTATCTGTTATGTTTCCCATATACCATTCATGATCGTGTATGCATGCCACATATTTCCCTGGCTGATAATCGTCATTATCATTTGAGCTGCTGCAGCATCACTTTCACTGCTACTACCAACAGTTACAACTGTATACACATCATCAAAGTTGCCCAAAAATGAATTTGCCAAAAATAAAAAACAAATTAACTAAATTTTACGGTGATGTAAATCAGAAACTATTAGAGATATTGATCTAATCTTTAGCAAGTTTTCATTATATGGGTAGATGAGCACATGTGAATTTTTTCAAGGCATTCTGTGGGGGTCACCTGCAGCCCCCTGGATGATTTGACATGGAATGACCCATATTTAACAAGAAACACTTTAAAATTTGTTAATGTTTTATACTAGAATATTTCTACATCACCTTTAACAATAACATACTTAAAATATAATAAATGTTGTAAAAACTCCAAGCTGTATAAAAACATTTATCAGCATGGTACATGTTGGTGGGAAAAATAATGGAAAGAAAGATATGATATCACCGCTAAGATATAATGAACATTTCATTTAGAGATATTGAAATTGCTGGTTATGAGTTTTACACATGTGAAGTTGCCACATAAAGATTTTACTGCCCTCTTGTATGTCTTCACAAAAAACACATGAATATATGGTAAGCAATACACTGATACTGCTTCACCTGTACACTTAACAGAAAATACAATCTGACCATTCACTTGGGTACATTGAAAACAAAATTAAATGACGCTTAGTCCATTAATATATATGTAATTCTGGTAAAAAAAGTACTTACTCTAGCAAAATCGTAGGCATAACAATAAACACTTTTAAAAGTGCTTGAGTCAGCTGGAAGATATCTGAGGTAGTCCAGTTTGCACCGAATATCTTGCATGGTGTCACAGCTGATAAGAGAATAACACTCCTACATAAGATAGCTTGGTGACAGAGCAAATATGAACCAATCAAAACACTTTCACAATCAACATTATTTTACAGGTGTAATGGACCTCTATTCCAAAAGTTTCACAGGTTAGCCTCAGTCAGGCAGTTTCTGAATAGTAATGTTTCTCTAGCAGAGTTTGTGTTTGCAACACTTGTTTTTCATTTAATAAGTAATACGAAGAAGTTACATTTCAAGAAAATTGAGTACATGTACTCTGTACAGCTAGAGCAGCAACTAGAGAACCGTTAAACAATGACTACATGTACTCTGTACAGCTAGAGCAGCAACTAGAGAACCGTTAAACAATGAGTACATGTACTCTGTACAGCTAGAGCAGCAACTAGAGAACCGTTAAACAATGACTACATGTACTCTGTACAGCTAGAGCAGCAACTAGAGAACCGTTAAACAATGAGTACATGTACTCTGTACAGCTAGAGCAGCAACTAGAGAACCGTTAAACAATGACTACATGTACTCTGTACAGCTAGAGCAGCAACTAGAGAACCGTTAAACAATGACTACATGTACTCTGTACAGCTAGAGCAACAACTAGAGAACCGTTAAACAATGACTACATGTACTCTGTACAGCTAGAGCAGCAACTAGAGAACCGTTAAACAATGACTACATGTACTCTGTACAGCTAGAGCAGCAACTAGAGAACCGTTAAACAATGAGTACATGTACTCTGTACAGCTAGAGCAGCAACTAGAGAACCGTTAAACAATGAGTACATGTACTCTGTACAGCTAGAGCAACAACTAGAGAACCGTTAAACAATGACTACATGTACTCTGTACAGCTAGAGCAGCAACTAGAGAACCGTTAAACAATGAGTACATGTACTCTGTACAGCTAGAGCAGCAACTAGAGAACCGTTAAACAATGAGTACATGTACTCTGTACAGCTAGAGCAGCAACTAGAGAACCGTTAAACAATGAGTACATGTACTCTGTACAGCTAGAGCAGCAACTAGAGAACCGTTAAACAATGAGTACATGTACTCTGTACAGCTAGAGCAGCAACTAGAGAACCGTTAAACAATGAGTACATGTACTCTGTACAGCTAGAGCAGCAACTAGAGAACCGTTAAACAATGAGTACTCTGTATAGAGCAGCAACTAGTACTCAATGAGTACAGCTAGAGTACAGCAGACAACTAGAGAACCGTTAAACAATGAGTACATGTACTCTGTACAGCTAGAGCAGCAACTAGAGAACCGTTAAACAATGAGTACATGTACTCTGTACAGCTAGAGCAGCAACTAGAGAACCGTTAAACAATGAGTACATGTACTCTGTACAGCTAGAGCAGCAACTAGAGAACCGTTAAACAATGAGTACATGTACTCTGTACAGCTAGAGCAGCAACTAGAGAACCGTTAAACAATGAGTACATGTACTCTGTACAGCTAGAGCAGCAACTAGAGAACCGTTAAACAATGAGTACATGTACTCTGTACAGCTAGAGCAGCAACTAGAGAACCGAGTACATAAACAATGAGTACATGTACATGTACTGTACAGCTAGAGCAGCAACTAGAGAACCGTTAAACAATGAGTACATGTACTCTGTACAGCTAGAGTAGCAACTAGAGAACCGTTAAACAATGAGTACATGTACTCTGTACAGCTAGAGCAGCAACTAGAGAACCGTTAAACAATGAGTACATGTACTCTGTACAGCTAGAGCAGCAACTAGAGAACCGTTAAACAATGAGTACATGTACTCTGTACAGCTAGAGTAGCAACTAGAGAACCGTTAAACAATGAGTACATGTACTCTGTATGAGTAGCAACTAGAGAACCGTGAGTACATGTACTACAGCTAGAGCAGCAACTAGAGAACCGTTAAACAATGAGTACATGTACTCTGTACAGCTAGAGCAGCAACTAGAGAACCGTTAAACAATGAGTACATGTACTCTGTACAGCTAGAGTAGCAACTAGAGAACCGTTAAACAATGAGTACATGTACTCTGTACAGCTAGAGCAGCAACTAGAGAACCGTTAAACAATGAGTACATGTACTCTGTACAGCTAGAGCAGCAACTAGAGAACCGTTAAACAATGAGTACATGTACTCTGTACAGCTAGAGTAGCAACTAGAGAACCGTTAAACAATGAGTACATGTACTCTGTACAGCTAGAGTAGCAACTAGAGAACCGTTAAACAATGAGTACATGTACTCTGTACAGCTAGAGCAGCAACTAGAGAACCGTTAAACAATGAGTACATGTACTCTGTACAGCTAGAGTAGCAACTAGAGAACCGTTAAACAATGAGTACATGTACTCTGTACAGCTAGAGCAGCAACTAGAGAACCGTTAAACAATGAGTACATGTACTCTGTACAGCTAGAGCAACTAGAGAACCGTTAACAATGAGTACATGTACTCTGTACAGCTAGAGCAGCAACTAGAGAACCGCTAAACAATGAGTACATGTACTCTGTACAGCTAGAGCAGCAACTAGAGAACCGTTAAACAATGAGTACATGTACTCTGTACAGCTAGAGTAGCAACTAGAGAACCGTTAAACAATGAGTACATGTACTCTGTACAGCTAGAGCAGCAACTAGAGAACCGTTAAACAATGAGTACATGTACTCTGTACAGCTAGAGTAGCAACTAGAGAACCGTTAAACAATGAGTACATGTACTCTGTACAGCTAGAGTAGCAACTAGAGAACCGTTAAACAATGAGTACATGTACTCTGTACAGCTAGAGCAGCAACTAGAGAACCGTTAAACAATGAGTACATGTACTCTGTACAGCTAGAGCAGCAACTAGAGAACCGTTAAACAATGAGTACATGTACTCTGTACAGCTAGAGCAGCAACTAGAGAACCGTTAAACAATGAGTACATGTACTCTGTACAGCTAGAGCAGCAACTAGAGAACCGTTAAACAATGAGTACATGTACTCTGTACAGCTAGAGCAGCAACTAGAGAACCGTTAAACAATGAGTACATGTACTCTGTACAGCTAGAGCAGCAACTAGAGAACCGTTAAACAATGAGTACATGTACTCTGTACAGCTAGAGCAGCAACTAGAGAACCGTTAAACAATGAGTACATGTACTCTGTACAGCTAGAGCAGCAACTAGACAATGAACATGTACTCTGTACAGCTAAAGCAGCAACTAGAGTACAAACAATGACTACTGTACTCTGTACAGCTAGAGCAGCAACTAGAGAACCGTTAAACAATGAGTACATGTACTCTGTACAGCTAGAGCAGCAACTAGAGAACCGTTAAACAATGAGTACATGTACTCTGTACAGCTAGAGTAGCAACTAGAGAACCGTTAAACAATGAGTACATGTACTCTGTACAGCTAGAGCAGCAACTAGAGAACCGTTAAACAATGAGTACATGTACTCTGTACAGCTAGAGCAGCAACTAGAGAACCGTTAAACAATGAGTACATGTACTCTGTACAGCTAGAGCAGCAACTAGAGAACCGTTAAACAATGAGTACATGTACTCTGTACAGCTAGAGCAGCAACTAGAGAACCGTTAAACAATGAGTACATGTACTCTGTACAGCTAGAGCAGCAACTAGAGAACCGTTAAACAATGAGTACATGTACTCTGTACAGCTAGAGTAGCAACTAGAGAACCGTTAAACAATGAGTACATGTACTCTGTACAGCTAGAGCAGCAACTAGAGAACCGTTAAACAATGAGTACATGTACTCTGTACAGCTAGAGCAGCAACTAGAGAACCGTTAAACAATGAGTACATGTACTCTGTACAGCTAGAGTAGCAACTAGAGAACCGTTAAACAATGAGTACATGTACTCTGTACAGCTAGAGTAGCAACTAGAGAACCGTTAAACAATGAGTACATGTACTCTGTACAGCTAGAGCAGCAACTAGAGAACCGTTAAACAATGAGTACATGTACTCTGTACAGCTAGAGCAGCAACTAGAGAACCGTTAAACAATGAGTACATGTACTCTGTACAGCTAGAGTAGCAACTAGAGAACCGTTAAACAATGAGTACATGTACTCTGTACAGCTAGAGCAGCAACTAGAGAACCGTTAAACAATGAGTACATGTACTCTGTACAGCTAGAGCAGCAACTAGAGAACCGTTAAACAATGAGTACATGTACTCTGTACAGCTAGAGCACCAACTAGCAACTAGAGAACCGAGAACCGTTAAACAATGAGTACATGTACTCTGTACAGCTAGAGCAGCAACTAGAGAACCGTTAAACAATGAGTACATGTACTCTGTACAGCTAGAGCAGCAACTAGAGAACCGTTAAACAATGAGTACATGTACTCTGTACAAAGCTACAGCTAGAGTAGTACAACTAGAGAGCACCGTTAAACAATGAGTACATGTACTCTGTACAGCTAGAGCAGCAACTAGAGAACCGTTAAACAATGAGTACATGTACTCTGTACAGCTAGAGTAGCAACTAGAGAACCGTTAAACAATGAGTACATGTACTCTGTACAGCTAGAGTAGCAACTAGTACAGCTAAACAATGAGTACATGTACTCTGTACAGCTAGAGCAGCAACTAGAGAACCGTTAAACAATGAGTACATGTACTCTGTACAGCTAGAGCAGAACTAGAGAACAAACAATGAGACATGTACTCTGTACAGCTAGAGTAGCAACTAGAGAACAGTTAAACAATGAGTACATGTACTCTGTACAGCTAGAGCAGCAACTAGAGAACCGTTAAACAATGAGTACATGTACTCTGTACAGCTAGAGCAGCAACTAGAGAACCGTTAAACAATGAGTACATGTACTCTGTACAGCTAGAGCAGCAACTAGAGAACCGTTAAACAATGAGTACATGTACTCTGTACAGCTAGAGCAGCAACTAGAGAACCGTTAAACAATGAGTACATGTACTCTGTACAGCTAGAGTAGCAACTAGAGAACCGTTAAACAATGAGTACATGTACTCTGTACAGCTAGAGCAGCAACTAGAGAACCGTTAAACAATGAGTACATGTACTCTGTACAGCTAGAGCAGCAACTAGAGAACCGTTAAACAATGAGTACATGTACTCTGTACAGCTAGAGCAGCAACTAGAGAACCGTTAAAATGAGTACATGAACCGTTAAACAATGAGTACATGTACTCTGTACAGCTAGAGCACCAACTAGAGAACCGTTAAACAATGAGTACATGTACTCTGTACAGCTAGAGCAGCAACTAGAGAACCGTTAAACAATGAGTACATGTACTCTGTACAGCTAGAGCAGCAACTAGAGAACTGTTAAACAATGAGTACATGTACTCTGTACAGCTAGAGTAGCAACTAGAGAACTGTTAAACAATGAGTACATGTACTCTGTACAGCTAGAGTAGCAACTAGAGAACCGTTAAACAATGAGTACATGTACTCTGTACAGCTAGAGCAGCAACTAGAGAACCGTTAAACAATGAGTACATGTACTCTGTACAGCTAGAGCAGCAACTAGAGAACCGTTAAACAATGAGTACATGTACTCTGTACAGCTAGAGCAGCAACTAGAGAACCGTTAAACAATGAGTACATGTACTCTGTACAGCTAGAGCAGCAACTAGAGAACTGTTAAACAATGAGTACATGTACTCTGTACAGCTAGAGTAGCAACTAGAGAACTGTTAAACAATGAGTACATGTACTCTGTACAGCTAGAGTAGCAACTAGAGAACCGTTAAACAATGAGTACATGTACTCTGTACAGCTAGAGCAGCAACTAGAGAACCGTTAAACAATGAGTACATGTACTCTGTACAGCTAGAGCAGCAACTAGAGAACCGTTAAACAATGAGTACATGTACTCTGTACAGCTAGAGTAGCAACTAGAGAACCGTTAAACAATGAGTACATGTACTCTGTACAGCTAGAGCAGCAACTAGAGAACCGTTAAACAATGAGTACATGTACTCTGTACAGCTAGAGCAGCAACTAGAGAACCGTTAAACAATGAGTACATGTACTCTGTACAGCTAGAGTAGCAACTAGAGAACCGTTAAACAATGAGTACATGTACTCTGTACAGCTAGAGTAGCAACTAGAGAACCGTTAAACAATGAGTACATGTACTCTGTACAGCTAGAGCAGCAACTAGAGAACCATTAAACAATGAGTACATGTACTCTGTACAGCTAGAGCAGCAACTAGAGAACCGTTAAACAATGACTACATGTACTCTGTACAGCTAGAGCAGCAACTAGAGAACCGTTAAACAATGACTACATGTACTCTGTACAGCTAGAGCAGCAACTAGAGAACCGTTAAACAATGAGTACATGTACTCTGTACAGCTAGAGCAGCAACTAGAGAACCGTTAAACAATGAGTACATGTACTCTGTACAGCTAGAGCAGCAACTAGAGAACCGTTAAACAATGAGTACATGTACTCTGTACAGCTAGAGCAGCAACTAGAGAACCGTTAAACAATGAGTACATGTACTCTGTACAGCTAGAGCAGCAACTAGAGAACCGTTAAACAATGACTACATGTACTCTGTACAGCTAGAGCAGCAACTAGAGAACCGTTAAACATAGAGTACATGTACTCTGTACAGCTAGAGCAGCAACTAGAGAACCGTTAAACAATGAGTACATGTACTCTGTACAGCTAGAGCAGCAACTAGAGAACCGTTAAACAATGAGTACATGTACTCTGTACAGCTAGAGTAGCAACTAGAGAACCGTTAAACAATGAGTACATGTACTCTGTACAGCTAGAGCAGCAACTAGAGAACCGTTAAACAATGAGTACATGTACTCTGTACAGCTAGAGCAGCAACTAGAGAACCGTTAAACAATGAGTACATGTACTCTGTACAGCTAGAGCAGCAACTAGAGAACCGTTAAACAATGAGTACATGTACTCTGTACAGCTAGAGCAGCAACTAGAGAACCGTTAAACAATGAGTACATGTACTCTGTACAGCTAGAGTAGCAACTAGAGAACCGTTAAACAATGAGTACATGTACTCTGTACAGCTAGAGTAGCAACTAGAGAACCGTTAAACAATGAGTACATGTACTCTGTACAGCTAGAGCAGCAACTAGAGAACCGTTAAACAATGAGTACATGTACTCTGTACAGCTAGAGCAGCAACTAGAGAACCGTTAAACAATGAGTACATGTACTCTGTACAGCTAGAGTAGCAACTAGAGAACCGTTAAACAATGAGTACATGCTAGAGCTAGCAACTAGAGAACCGTTAAACAATGAGTACATGTACTCTGTACAGCTAGAGCAGCAACTAGAGAACCGTTAAACAATGAGTACATGTACTCTGCACAGCTAGAGTAGCAACTAGAGAACCGTTAAACAATGAGTACATGTACTCTGTACAGCTAGAGTAGCAACTAGAGAACCGTTAAACAATGAGTACATGTACTCTGTACAGCTAGAGTAGCAACTAGAGAACCGTTAAACAATGAGTACATGTACTCTGTACAGCTAGAGTAGCAACTAGAGAACCGTTAAACAATGAGTACATGTACTCTGTACAGCTAGAGCAGCAACTAGAGAACCGTTAAACAATGAGTACATGTACTCTGTACAGCTAGAGCAGCAACTAGAGAACCGTTAAACAATGAGTACATGTACTCTGTACAGCTAGAGCAGCAACTAGAGAACCGTTAAACAATGAGTACATGTACTCTGTACAGCTAGAGCAGCAACTAGAGAACCAAGCTAAACAATGAGTACATGTACTCTGTACAGCTAGACTAGCCAAGTTAAACAATGAGTACATGTACTCTGTACAGCTAGAGTAGCAACTAGAGAACCGTTAAACAATGAGTACATGTACTCTGCTAAGAAAAACAGCTAGAGCACCAACTAGAGAACCGTTAAACAATGACTACATGTACCTGTAGCTAGAGCAGCAACTAGAGAACCGTTAAACAATGAGTACATGTACTCTGTACAGCTAGAGCAGCAACTAGAGAACCGTTAAACAATGAGTACATGTACTCTGTACAGCTAGAGCAGCAACTAGAGAACCGCTAAACAATGAGTACATGTACTCTGTACAGCTAGAGCAGCAACTAGAGAACCGTTAAACAATGAGTACATGTACTCTGTACAGCTAGAGCAGCAACTAGAGAACCGTTAAACAATGAGTACATGTACTCTGTACAGCTAGAGTAGCAACTAGAGAACCGTTAAACAATGAGTACATGTACTCTGTACAGCTAGAGTAGCAACTAGAGAACCGTTAAACAATGAGTACATGTACTCTGTACAGCTAGAGCAGCAACTAGAGAACCGCTTAAACAATGACTACATGTACTCTGTACAGCTAGAGCAGCAACTAGAGAACCGTTAAACAATGACTACATGTACTCTGTACAGCTAGAGCAGCAACTAGAGAACCGTTAAACAATGAGTACATGTACTCAAAATACAGCTAGAGCAGCAACTAGAGAACCGTTAAACAATGAGTACATGTACTCTGTACAGCTAGAGTAGCAACTAGAGAACCGCTAAACAATGAGTACATGTACTCTGTACAGCTAGAGTAGCAACTAGAGAACCGCTAAACAATGAGTACATGTACTCTGTACAGCAGTCAGAGCAGCAACTAGAGAACCGTTAAACAATGAGTACATGTACTCTGTACAGCTAGAGCAGCAACTAGAGAACCGTTAAACAATGAGTACATGTACTCTGTACAGCTAGAGCAGCAACTAGAGAACCGTTAAACAATGAGTACATGTACCTCTGTACAGCTAGAGTAGCAACTAGAGAACCTGTTAAACAATGAGTACATGTACTCTGTACAGCTAGAGCAGCAACTAGAGAACCGTTAAAACAATGAGTACATGTACTCTGTACAGCTAGAGTAGCAACTAGAGAACCATTAAACAATGAGTACATGTACTCCAGCTAGAGTACAGCTAGAGTAGCAACCAGAGAACCGTTAAACAATGAGTACATGTACTCTGTACAGCTAGAGCAGCAACTAGAGAACCGTTAAACAATGAGTACATGTACTCTGTACAGCTAGAGCAGCAACTAGAAACAATGAGTACATGTACGTACAGCTAGAAGCAATGAGAACCATACATGACATACATGTACCTTGTACAGCTAGAGCAGCAACTAGAGAACCAGTTAAACAATGAGTACATGTACTCTGTACAGCTAGAGCAGCAACTAGAGAACCGTTAAACAATGAGTACATGTACTCTGGTACAGCCAGAGCAGCAACTAGAGAACCGTTAAACAATGAGTACATGTACTCTGTACAGCCAGAGCAGCAACTAGAGAACCAGTAAAACAATGAGTACATGTACTCTGTACAGCTAGAGCAGCAACCAGAGAACCGCTAAACAATGACTACATGTACTCTGTACAGCTAGAGCAGCAACTAGAGAACCGCTAAACAATAGAGTACATGTACTCTGTACAGCCAGAGCAGCAACTAGAGAACCGTTAAACAATGAGTACATGTACTCTGTACAGCTAGAGTAGCAACTAGAGAACCGTTAAACAATGAGTACATGTACTCTGTACAGCTAGAGTAGCAACTAGAGAACCAAGTAAACAATGAGTACATGTACTCTGTACACAGCTAGAGCAGCAACTAGAGAACCGTTAAACAATGACTACATGTACTCTGTACAGCTAGAGCAGCAACTAGAGAACCGTTAAACAATGACTACATGTACTCTGTACAGCTAGAGCAGCAACTAGAGAACCGTTAAACAATGACTACATGTACTCTGTACAGCTAGAGCAGCAACTAGAGAACTGTTAAACAATGAGTACATGTACTCTGTACAGCTAGAGTAGCAACTAGAGAACTGTTAAACAATGAGTACATGTACTCTGTACAGCTAGAGTAGCAACTAGAGAACCGTTAAACAATGAGTACATGTACTCTGTACAGCTAGAGCAGCAACTAGAGAACCGTTAAACAATGAGTACATGTACTCTGTACAGCTAGAGCAGCAACTAGAGAACCGTTAAACAATGAGTACATGTACTCTGTACAGCTAGAGTAGCAACTAGAGAACCGTTAAACAATGAGTACATGTACTCTGTACAGCTAGAGTAGCAACTAGAGAACCGTTAAACAATGAGTACATGTACTCTGTACAGCTAGAGCAGCAACTAGAGAACCGTTAAACAATGAGTACATGTAGCTAAAGCAACTCTGTACAGCTAGAGAGCAGCAACTAGAGAACCGTTAAACAATGAGTACATGTACTCTGTACAGCTAGAGTAGCAACTAGAGAACCGTTAAACAATGAGTACATGTACTCTGTACAGCTAGAGCAGCAACTAGAGAACCATTAAACAATGAGTACATGTACTCTGTACAGCTAGAGCAGCAACTAGAGAACCGTTAAACAATGAGTACATGTACTCTGTACAGCTAGAGCAGCAACTAGAGAACCGTTAAACAATGACTACATGTACTCTGTACAGCTAGAGCAGCAACTAGAGAACCAGTTAAACAATGAGTACATGTACTCTGTACAGCTAGAGCAGCAACTAGAGAACCGTTAAACAATGAGTACATGTACTCTGTACAGCTAGAGCAGCAACTAGAGAACCGTTAAACAATGAGTACATGTACTCTGTACAGCTAGAGCAGCAACTAGAGAACCGTTAAACAATGAGTACATGTACTCTGTACAGCTAGAGCAGCAACTAGAGAACCGTTAAACAATGACTACATGTACTCTGTACAGCTAGAGCAGCAACTAGAGAACCGTTAAACAAGACAAATAAAATAGACTTAAAAACTACTGGTTAATTTAAAGAAGATACATTGACAACTGCATTCTGGTATTAAGGGCTGATGTGAAGGACCCAAGATGCAGGGATCACAGTTCACATACTTCAGTTCTGGTATTAAGGATAGATGTGAAGGAATCTAGATTCAATATAAGAAAGTAATGTGACTGTACCCGAAGTAACCAGTATTACTATATTTATATTATATAAGATAGTTACATGACTGTACCTGAAGTAACCTGTATTACTATATTTATATTATATAAGATAGTTACATGACTGTACCTGAAGTAACCTGTATTACTATAATTATATTATATAAGGTAGTAACATGACTGTACCTGAAGTAACCTGTATTACTATATTTGTATTATATAAGATAGTAACATGACTGTACCTGAAGTAACCTGTTACTGTATTTATATAAGATACTAACATTACTGTACCTAAAGTAACCTGTATTACTATATTTATATTATATAAGTAGTATATAATATAATAGTATATAGTATATATACTATATATATATTATATATATAGCATGATTGTATCTGAAGTAACCTGTATTACTATATTTACAGTACATGACAGTAACATGTCATTCATAAGGACTCCAAATTCAGGGATCATATTCTCATGAGCTACTACAGTACTGATATTAAGGACTGATGTGAAGGACCCCAGATGCAGAGATAACATTCTCACATACTTCAGTTCTGGTATTAAGGACAGATGTGAAGAACCCCATATGCAGGGATAACATTTTCACATACTTCAGTTATGGTATTAAGGGCAGATGTGAAGGACCCCAGATGCAGGGATAACATTCTCACATACTTCAATTCTGGTATTAAGGGCAGATGTGAATGACCCCAGATGCAGGGATAACATTCTCACATACTTCAGTTCTGGTATTAAGGACAGATGTGAAGGACCCCAGATGCAGGGATAACATTCTCACATACTTCAGTTCTGGTATTAAGGACAGATGTGAAGAACCCCAGATGCAGGGATAACATTCTCACATACTTCAGTACTGATATTAAGGACAGAAGTGAAGGACCCCAGATGCAGGGATAACATTCTCACATACTTCAGTTCTGGTATTAAGGACAGATGTGAAGAACCCCAGATGCAGGGATAACATTCTCACATACTTCAGTTCTGGTATTAAGGACAGATGTGAAGAACCCTAGATGCAGGGATAACATTCTCACATACTTCAGTTCTGGTATTAAGGACAGATGTGAAGGACCCCAGATGCAGGAATAACATTCTCACATACTTCAGTTCTGGTATTAAGGACAGATGTGAAGAACCCCAGATGCAGGGATAACATTCTCACATACTTCAATTCTGGTATTAAGAACAGATGTGAAGAACCCCAGATGCAGGGATAACATTCTCACATACTTCAGTTATGGTATTAAGGACAGATGTGAAGGACCCCAGATGCAGGGATAACATTTTCACATACTTCAGTTCTGGTATTAAGGACAGATGTGAAGAACCCCAGATGCAGGGATAACATTCTCACATACTTCAGTTCTGGTATTAAGGACAGATGTGAAGGACCCTAGATGCAGAGATAACATTCTCACATATTTCAGTTCTGGTATTAAGGACAGATGTGAAGAACCCCAGATGCAGGGATAACATTCTCACATACTTCAGTTATGGTATTAAGGACAGATGTGAAGGACCCCAGATGCAGGGATAACATTCTCACATACTTCAGTTCTGGTATTAAGAGCAGATGTGAAGAACCCCAGATGCAGGGATAACATTCTCACATACTTCAGTTATGGTATTAAGGACAGATGTGAAGGACCCCAGATGCAGGGATAACATTTTCACATACTTCAGTTCTGGTATTAATGACAGATGTGAAGGACCCCAGATGCAGGGATCACATTCTCACAGACTACTTCAGTTCTGGTATTAAGGACAGATGTGAAGAACCCCAGATGCAGGGATAACATTCTCACATACTTCAGTACTGGTATTAAGGACAGATGTGAAGGGCCCCAGATGCAGGGATAACATTCTCACATACTTCAAATCTGGTATTAAGGACAGATGTGAAGAACCCCAGATGCAGGGATAACATTCTCACATATTTCAGTTCTGGTATTAAGGGCAGATGTGAAGAACCCCAGATGCAGGGATAACATTCTCACATATTTCAGTTCTGGTATTAAGGGCAGATGTGAAGAACCCCAGATGCAGGGATAACATTCTCACATATTTCAGTTATGGTATTAAGGACAGATGTGAAGGACCCCAGATGCAGGGATAACATTCTCACATACTTCAGTTCTGGTATTAAGGACAGATGTAAAGGACCACAGATGCAGGGATAACATTCTCACATACTTCAGTTCTGGTATTAAGGACAGATGTGAAGAACCCCAGATGCAAGGATAACATTCTCACATATTTCAGTTCTGGTATTAAGGACAGATGTGAAGGACCCCAGATGCAGGGATAACATTCTCACATACTTCAGTTCTGGTATTAAGGACAGATGTAAAGGACCCCAGATGCAGGGATAACATTCTCACATACTTCAGTTCTGGTATTAAGGACAGATGTGAAGGACGCCAGATGCAGGGATACCATTCTCACATATTTCAGTTCTGGTATTAAGGACAGATGTAAAGGACCTCAGATGCAGGGATAACATTCTCACATACTTCAATTCTGGTATTAAGGACAGATGTGAAGAACCCCAGATGCAGGGATAACATTCTCACATATTTCAGTTCTGGTATTAAGGACAGATGTGAAGGACGCCAGATGCAGGGATACCATTCTCACATATTTGAGTTCTGGTATTAAGGACAGATGTGAAGGACCCCAGATGCAGGGATGACATTCACACATACTTCAGTTCTGGTATTAAGGACAGATGTGAAGGACCCCAGATGCAGGGATAACATTCTCACATACTTCAGTTATGGTATTAAGGACAGATGTGAAGGAATCTAGATTCAATATAAGAAAGGAACGTGACTGTACCTGTAGTAACCAGTATTACTATATTTATATTACATGACAGTAACATGACTGTACCTGAAGTAACCTATATTACTATATTTGTATTATATAAGATATTAACATGACTGTACCTGAAGTAACCTATATTACTATATTTGTATTATATAAGATATTAACATGACTGTACCTGAAGTAACCTGTATTACTATATTTATATTATATAAGATATTAACATGACTGTACCTGAAGTAACCTGTATTACTATATTTATATTATATAAGATAATAACACGACTGTACCTGAAGTAACCTATATTACTATATTTATATTATATAAGATACTAACATGACTGTACCTGAAGTAACCTGTATTACTATATTTATATTATATAAGATAATAACATGACTGTACCTGAAGTAACCTATATTACTATATTTATATTATATAAGATACTAACATGACTGTACCTGAAGTAACCTGTATTACTATATTTATATTATATAAGATAATAACATGACTGTACCTGAAGTAACCTGTATTACTATATTTATATTATATAAGATAATAACATGATTGTACCTGAAGTAACCTGTATTACTATATTTACAGTACATGACAGTAACATGACTGTACCTGAAGTAACCAGTATTACTATATTTATATTACATGACAGTAACATGACTGTACCTAAAGTAACCTATATTACTATATTTATATAAGATAATAACATGACTGTACCTGAAGTAACCTATATTACTATATTTATATTATATAAGGTAGTAACGTGACTGTACCTGAAGTAACCTGTATTACTATATTTATATTATATAAGATACTGACATGACTGTACCTAAAGTAACCTGTATTACTATATTTATATTATATAAGATACTGACATGACTGTACCTAAAGTAACCTGTATTACTATATTTATATTATATAAGATACTAACATGACTGTACCTGAAGTAACCTGTATTACTATATTTATATTATATAAGATACTAACATGACTGTACCTGAAGTAACCTATATTACTATATTTATATTATATAAGATACTAACATGACTGTACCTAAAGTAACCTGTATTACTATAGGTACAGTCACATTACTACCTTATATAATATAAATAAAGTAACCTGTATTACTATATTTGTATTATATAAGATACTAACATGACTGTACCTAAAGTAACCTGTATTACTATATTTATATTATATAAGATAGTAACATGATTGTACCTGAAGTAACCTGTATTACGATATTTATATTATATGAGATACTAACATGACTGTACCTGAAGTAACCTGTATTACTTATATTTATATTATATGAGATACTAACATGACTGTACCTGAAGTAACCTGTATTACTATATTTATATTATATAAGATACTAACATGACTGTACCTAAAGTAACCTGTATTACTATATTTATATTATATAAGATAGTAACATGATTGTACCTGAAGTAACCTGTATTACGATATTTATATTATATGAGATACTAACATGACTGTACCTGAAGTAACCTGTATTACGATATTTATATTATATGAGATACTAACATGACTGTACCTGAAGTAACCTGTATTACTATATTTATATTATATAAGATCCTAACATGACTGTACCTAAAGTAACCTGTATTACTATATTTATATTATATAAGGTAGTAATGTGACTGTACCTAAAGTAACCTGTATTACTATATTTGTATTATATAAGATAGTAACGTGACTGTACCTGAAGTAACCCATATTACTATATTTATATTATATAAGGTAGTAATGTGACTGTACCTAAAGTAACCTGTATTACTATATTTGTATTATATAAGATACTAACATGACTGTACCTAAAGTAACCTGTATTACTATATTTGTATTATATAAGATAGTAACATGATTGTACCTGAAGTAATCTTTTCCTGTATGAATTTAAATGTTTTTTGTTGGTTTCAGTTATTCTAAGATAGTTTAAGTTCTCTTGTCTAATAAAGTGTGCTTTTTGAAGCTCTTAATATAAATCTAGTTTCACAAAATAAATGTACCAATTTACTAAACTACAACATACTTACTGTAAATCAGTTAACCCTTTTAACTATTCAGATAACCTGAAAAAACCCATTTGTCTGGCTTCCATTTTCCATGCCAACAGCAGCATAATAACCTGAAATCAAATAAAGTAGTAAACGGACTAGAAAATTCTGAGTTCAGCACAGTCATGTGTAACATTAAATATACTTGTTACATGTGTTATTACAGTTACAGAAACTAAGGTAATATTTGTATGTGATATCTAAAGAATTGTATTAAAACCAAAACAAACATGTATACTTATCCTGTTACATGTGTTGTTATAGTTACAGACACTAAAGTATTATTTGTATGTGATATCTAAAGAATTGTATTAAAACCAAAACAAACGTGTATACTTATCCTGTTACATGTATAGTTATCGTGGTATGCCTACACTTATTCTGTTACGTGTACAGTTATCTTGCTACATGTACAGTTATCCTGCTACATGTACAGTTATCCTGCTACGTGTATACTTATTCTGTTACGTGTATATTTATCCTGTTACATGTATATTTATCCTGTCCAATTTCTTTCTCTTGAATTAGAAATTTTAATTTTGACCTGTACATATACAATTAATTATAGAAACTATCACTATTTCATAAAACTCAGTGACTACAGAACTGAACAAAATACAGACAGCCATACATTTCACAAATACCAACGTTATTATGACCATGGTTTTACCAATGCACCTGGTAGTTATTTACAAAACCATAATAAATATACAAGAAGAATACATTTTATTTGTTTTTTCAGTTATGTAATGTTTAGAAAGTAATATTTCTTTACCTAGGTATGTGTTTGTTACATACACACTAAACAAAATACGCAAGTACATAACAACAGTTGAGTGACATTCAGATTATTTAAACTGCACTTAGTTGTTACATTTATAAACAGTGTTTGAAATATAACATACAGTAACTTAGAGTTGACTCTTTTATAATAAAGTATCTTTTGAGTGAGTTTTAGAAAGATTTCAGTTTTGTTTTTTAAAAGATATTGTCCAGTATTCTTGATATTTTTAATGTTTTGCCTGGATGAGTTACAAGCTATGTAACCTGAGCTGTTGATTGTGATAACAGACCAGAACTTCCTCCAAACATTTGTTGAAAATTTGGTTAAAACTTAGAAGGTGTCATAACTTTGACAGAGGAAACTAAAGTGTGTATCTTTATTCAACATAATAGACAACTAAACATTAATAATAAAAACATGAACAAATAAAAACAGATATATTTTAATTACATTTCCACGTTACTGTCTCTGCGTAACTGCTACTTTGCGTAATGTATACTTGAACTTCTCGTGTTTTTCACTAACTAATGCCACTTGACATTATATTAGTGCCCGAGCTTTGTACAAATGGTTTGAACCAATCATTTTTATTTGAGATTTCTTGCTGGCTTACACAAAACTCACATTTTCTGGTTCTATTCCTATGTCTTCACAAAATTTTTGTATACCATTGGGACCTATTACTTCATGATCATCTGTGGCTAAAAAATAAAAGTACTAAAATAAAACATTTTGTTCCTCATTCTGTTCCATTAGGAACCTCCAGAAAAACAAAACTGATTATAAACTTGTGTTATTCAGCCTAATCTTAATAAAACTGAAACAAATAATAAAAAAATATTTCCAGCAGCATAATTATCTTCTGGATTCATTAATCCATAACATACATCAATTTTTAAGTTGTCTCTTGCATGTCTCTGAAGCTCCATTTTGATTAGAATATAATCCTAGTACCCATACATATTGGTAACTATTAGAATACAGTCCTAGTACCCATACATATTGGTAACTATTAGAATACAATCCTAGTACCCATACATATTGGTAATTATTAGAATACAATCCTAGTACCCAGACATATCGGTAACTATTAGAATACAGTCCTAGTACCCATACATATCGGTAACTATTAGAATACAATCCTAGTACCCAGACATATCGGTAACTATTAGAATACAATCCTAGTACCCGTACATATTGGTAACTATTAGAATACAGTCCTAGTACCCGTACATATCGGTAACTATTAGAATACAATCCTAGTACCCAGACATATCGGTAACTATTAGAATACAATCCTAGTACCCGTACATATTGGTAACTATTAGAATACAGTCCTAGTACCCATACATATTGGTAACTATTAGAATACAGTCCTAGTACCCATACATATTGGTAACTATTAGAATACAGTCCTAGTACCCATACATATTGGTAACTATTAGAATACAGTCCTAGTACCCATACATATTGGTAACTATTAGAATACAGTCCTAGTACCCATACATATTGGTAACTATTAGAATACAGTCCTAGTACCCATACATATTGGTAACTATTAGAATACAGTCCTAGTACCCATACATATTGGTAACTATTAGAATACAGTCCTAGTACCCATACATATTGGTAACTATTAGAATACAGTCCTAGTACCCATACATATTGGTAACTATTAGAATACAGTCCTAGTACCCATACATATTGGTAACTATTAGAATACAGTCCTAGTACCCATACATATTGGTAACTATTAGAATACAGTCCTAGTACCCATACATATTGGTAACTATTAGAATACAGTCCTAGTACCCATACATATTGGTAACTATTAGAATACAGTCCTAGTACCCATACATATTGGTAACTATTAGAATACAGTCCTAGTACCCATACATATTGGTAACTATTAGAATACAGTCCTAGTACCCATACATATTGGTAACTATTAGAATACAGTCCTAGTACCCATACATATTGGTAACTATTAGAATACAGTCCTAGTACCCATACATATTGGTAACTATTAGAATACAGTCCTAGTACCCAGACATATTGGTAACTATTAGAATACAGTCCTAGTACCCAGACATATTGGTAACTATTAGAATACAATCCTAGTACCCAGACATATTGGTAACTATTAGAATACAGTCCTAGTACCCATACATATTGGTAACTATTAGAATACAGTCCTAGTACCCATACATATTGGTAACTATTAGAATACAGTCCTAGTACCCATACATATTGGTAACTATTAGAATACAGTCCTAGTACCCATACATATTGGTAACTATTAGAATACAGTCCTAGTACCCATACATATTGGTAACTATTAGAATACAGTCCTAGTACCCATACATATTGGTAACTATTAGAATACAATCCTAGTACCCATACATATTGGTAACTATTAGAATACAGTCCTAGTACCCATACATATTGGTAACTATTAGAATACAGTCCTAGTACCCAGACATATTGGTAACTATTAGAATACAATCCTAGTACCCATACATATTGGTAACTATTAGAATACAATCCTAGTACCCATACATATTGGTAACTATTAGAATACAATCCTAAACCCATACATATTGGTAACTATTAGAATACAATCCTAGTACCCAGACATATTGGTAACTATTAGAATACAATCCTAGTACCCAGACATATTGGTAACTATTAGAATACAATCCTAGTACCCAGACATATTGGTAACTATTAGAATACAGTCCTAGTACCCAGACATATTGGTAACTATTAGAATACAATCCTAGTACCCAGACATATTGGTAACTATTAGAATAGAGTCCTAGTACCCATACATATTGGTAACTATTAGAATACAGTCCTAGTACCCATACATATTGGTAACTATTAGAATACAATCCTAGTACCCATACATATTGGTAACTATTAGAATACAATCCTAGTACCCAGACATATTGGTAACTATTAGAATACAATCCAAGTACCCATACATATTGGTAACTATTAGAATACAATCCTAAACCCATACATATTGGTAACTATTAGAATACAATCCTAGTACCCAGACATATTGGTAACTATTAGAATACAATCCTAGTACCCAGACATATTGGTAACTATTAGAATACAATCCTAGTACCCAGACATATTGGTAACTATTAGAATACAGTCCTAGTACCCAGACATATTGGTAACTATTAGAATACAATCCTAGTACCCAGACATATTGGTAACTATTAGAATAGAGTCCTAGTACCCATACATATTGGTAACTATTAGAATACAGTCCTAGTACCCATACATATTGGTAACTATTAGAATACAGTCCTAGTACCCATACATATTGGTAACTATTAGAATACAGTCCTAGTACCCATACATATTGGTAACTATTAGAATACAGTCCTAGTACCCAGACATATTGGTAACTATCCTTTACCATACTAAAAGCATATCTGTGTTAGCCTTCTCTGTTTTATCAGTGATAAGGAAGACAAGCCACTGTCAACTCTTGGAGCTACTGTTTCACCAATAGTGGGAGTGACAATCACCTATTAAATGGTGAGAACATTTGTTGATAGAGGTTCAATCGTGTGACCTCCAGGTTACAAGTGCTCTAACCACTAGGCTGTGTTAGGCTTATGACTTAGTTCATATTTTATACACCAAGAGGCTGGGATATTTTTTTGTCACTCTTGTACCATAAATCATTTATTTTTTATATGTCCTACACTACACTTGACTCCATTTTATGTTTTACACCCACAAAGTTAATGATATTTATCATATTCCATCATGTGGAGTTACTTCTAAACAATATCCAAATATACTGTAACTTTTAATACAGAATGAGATTTCTTATAGTTTCTGAACAGAGACATAACCATATTTCTTGTTTACATGACCTTTCAGAGTAGTGTCCATCCATATTAACTACCCAAGAAATCAATTTTATTTTACATGAACCCTAAACTAAGATTCACTATTCTGCACAATGATGTAGAAATGTGTTGTAAGTGTAGAATAACATAATAATATTCTTAATAGAGACATTCTATTAAACATTTTTGACCAGAATGCAGTGGTAAACTTGTGACTCCAATATATAGTGCACTATTTCAAGTGCATAAGCCTAGAAATTACTGAATTAGATGTTGCTTAAGACTCTAACTTAGAATATTTAAATTCTGTAAACTTCCACGTGCATAGGAAGTAACACAACTACACTGTTTATTTATTCTTGATTTAAAACTAGCCCAAGTGTTATATTAACACACAATTTCTCCACTTTGTCTCTCAAATGCAAATGACCAGTGTCCATCACAATTATAAGAGGACTGAAAGTATATCTTTGATTTTTTTACCTTTACCATGTGAAATTCCAACCCACAGTAGACGTTACCATGAACTAAAGAATGCATTAGGCTTGCTTGTCAGAGATTTTCTATTTTACCTTTGATGAAAGCAAAATAAATGTGATGTAATGTTTGCTATTAATTTCACACACTGGCTAAGCATTGTTTGTCTATTACTCAGACTGTAATATCATTCACTATCATTTTATCAGAGTAAGCTAATACCTGTCTATCAGAGGTCACAACTTCTCCTATTTCTCTGGATTTATGCAAATTTTTGACAATTTTAACTGAAACAAAGCAACTTCCACAAAACCTGCTGGTGAAAAAATAACTGATATCTAAACACAGGTTTAATAAAATGAGATTCAGAGTGATTAAAATAATTAAAAAAAGACATCTGAGGTCATATTTCACACATACTGATGTTCTACAGTAATTAATGAAAATAACTAACTCACAAGTGTATTCATAAAATAGAGTTTCACATTTCCTGTGGGAAAACACTTGTTCTGGAGCGTCACCTCTCTTAACACGTCGTCCACTGTAACAACAGAATGTGAAAATGTTAGCTTACCCTTTAAACAAATTATATCTCAAGTGTTATTTTATTTTAAAAAACAAGAAAGTCATTAATATGTCAGTTTTTATTAAGTAACAGATGAAACGTTACGTAAACACTACATTAGCTACTTAAATATTACAAGCAATTAATGAAGGTTGTCTGATACAATAAGACATGAACACCGTCGACAGTTGAGACACACCATTATAAACACTGTTGGCAGCTAGAAGTAGATAAACAACTTTTCTATTATATACGAGTAAAACAAAACAACACAAACACAGGGAATGAAGCATAACTCACTAGCATCAAACATTTTATGTGAAAGAGAAATCACAAATATAGAAAATATGAAACAGATAAAACCACAAGTACATCTGTTATTCTTTACCTGGAATATATCTTTGGAAACTTGTGGATACTTCCATTTTTATAATTTTCTTCCACAAAATCTGGACGTACATTACGTTTAGGAGGCATGACCAAAAACTTTGTTTCTTCACCTGCAGCTTAACTCAAGAGATACTCGTTTCTGATGATGAAAAAAATTACATTTTTGTGGTAAGCTTTAATTTCAAGGGATACACTTATTACAGTCTCTAGTCAGGTCTTGTAATATTATCAACACGTTTGTTCATAATATACTGTTTCATTTGCAATGTGTAAGCTTTCAGTATGAGAACACGACCCTTCTATTAACATACTGTTTAAGCCTAAAATCTTTCACCGACAACTACTTCTGTCCAATATCATATTAGTATTCATCCAAACTTACGAGAATAGGTTTTCTTCTAAACCTATTGGTGTTGAGAGTAGGAATATACATATAGGCAGGATCTGTTTGATTCATAATAACAAAATGTTAATTTATACAAAGCCGTCTACATCTGATATAACATTCAGTTAAAATCTTCAAAGTTATGATGTGAGGGGCCTGGCATTACCAGAAACACGAATAACAAAAATGAAGAAACATTGGTTCTGTTATACATCAAGAAAATGACAAAGTGGAACCAAACCACAGAAGAACAAAGTGGTCAGTTTGACATCAGACCAATGTTAAGAAATAGGTGAGAAGACAGATGTCAAAACCAGCTCAAAGCAAGTTGTTCTGAACCCATGATAACGCATAGTGTGGTGTGAAACTTTGAAATAATCATACGTAGGGAAATATTCACAAGAATCTAAACACGTATACTACCTTCAGAGCTGTGCAACAGGCTTGGAAGACCACCTTACACTCCTGAATGAACAGTAAAAATATTGTGTATGTCATCACGCACAAAGCTACACAAAGGGCTACCTGTTTTCAGCCCATCATAGGTATCAAAACCTGGTTTCTAGCAGTATAAGTCCAAAGACATACCACTATGCCATTAGAAGGATGACCAGTAAGAAAACACTCTACCACAAAGGCAACGTGAACATTAAATAAGTAACAAACTACAGTAGTTGTATGTGTTATATATATATATGTGGCAGATATCTGAAGGCTATAGAATGTTAGTCACAAAAGATGATTCTCCACAGACACGACAGCCTTGAGATATGACAAATACTTACAGTGATAAAATAACCATTTATCTTCAGAAGTAGGTGACAGCCTGAAAAGCACCTGAATCTCTCGTACACGTCATATTGGTAGAAATGATCACTATATAATCCTGTAATATGCCCAGAAAATATACATAAATGTTATGAAGGTTTATGCCTTTCCTCAGTATTCCCCTTCAAGCTTAAGATGTACTGATGAAGACCTTACAAATAGTAATAGTTCTTATTCAGTTAAACAATACACTAAAGAATAATTAAATGTGGTTTTGTCTGTGTATTGATGAAGACCTTAAAAATGGAAATAGGTCTTATTCAGTTAAACAATACATCAAAGAATAATTAAAAGTGGTGTTGTCTGTGTACTGATGAAGACCTTAAAAATGGAAATAGGTCTTATTCAGTTAAACAATACACTAAAGAATAATTAAAAGTGGTTTTGTCTGTGTATTGATGAAGACCTTACAAATGGAAATAGGTCTTATTCAGTTAAACAATACATTAAAGAATAATTAAAAGTGGTTTTGTCTGTGTATTGATGAAGAACTTACAAATGGAAATAGGTCTTATTCAGTTAAACAATACACTAAAGAATAATTAAAAGTGGTTTTACTTTCCACCTTCAGACACAGATTTTTACATTTTACAATATTAATGTGGCAACTTGTGCAATATTAAATGAATAACACTATAAATAATATTGTTTTCCTACAACACCAACAATACTGACATCCTGTAAGGGGTGTTACTAAAATCATACAGTCTCATAACATGTAAAGAGAATCTCAAAGATATGTACTGATTCTATCAATGTGATATTTCTTTAAACATACACAGAGTTGGAGGTGTTTACCTTACAGTTATACATACCTGTAGCTGTGCTTATTATAAGTTATTATTTTTAAGTTTTATATTCCACTGAAGAACTGAAGGACAAATTTATACATGTACTTTCTAATGCATATTACTTAAAGCAATATTGTTCAAAAATGATATGATTTTCTTTATTAACTCAGATAATTGTTGGGATAATTGTATGAAACACAATTTTTATTTGCTTTACTGTTATTAGTAGAAGTAACAAAACAGTTTCAAAATAATGAATAAACTGCAAGTTATACAACTTTTATAAATATTACAAGTTTCAACTGTATGATTGTTTAGGCACTGAATATCGGTGCTCAGCTGAGAAACAGTTGGAAAAGGTTGTTGAACGTGACTTCTGACAGAGAATAAAGGACAAGTCACAAATTATATCACAAAGTATCTTGTAACATGGCATCTGTTCAAACAGTCAAGTTCCATAAATAGAGCACGCATATAATATCTCTACCTTTTATTGAGACTTTAGGAAATAAACATTTGTTATGTACTAATATACTGACAAATAGAATTAGTGTTCACTTACAACTGACAATATGATACACGCTTGTGTGTCCTTACTGACCATTTTATTATGTTTCAAGTCTATCTGACACAACACTGGCTTCAATAACATTATGATGCACTTAAATGTAATGCAACTTGTAACTCTGTTATAAAGATAATTTACATTAGTTTCGAAATTTAGCATAAAAGAGTGAAAACTAAGCAAATCCGACTAGAAATTACATCTTTTAAAAATGCAATTGTTTAACATGGACAGAATGCAGTAACAAACCAAACATTAACTGGCCTATATTTCTGTTTACAAATTAATTAATTTTAAATAAAACAGTCTAAAATCTAAGCCTGCATCATGTTTTGTTACGTTTGAATAGAAGATTAAAAACCATTTCATTGCTCTGAATTTATTAAAGGCAAAATATTTAATTATATAATATAAATTTTAATACTGTACAATAATTCCAAATTATAATGTAGCCTAATAGTAGGACTAAAACATAAGCTGGACGTTACACAATAAACAGTCCACTGTTACTCCAACTTCGTCATACTGTTTAAGTTACTACTACCAGTACGAATACCGTTAATATTAGCTCAGACCTATATCAAACTAAGCAGCACCATATTCTTGTTAGTATCACTTTAACAATAGCTTAAGTTTATTTAACCTTACTAATTCAGAAATTAATTGTCTAATACGTTACTACCATTAGTTCTGCTCAACATAGGCTTTCCAAATATATGTATATACATTTCTGACTACAGTTAGCCTAACGTAACTTCGTAACGTAAACGAGTCTTAGTAAGTTAAAAATAAAACATTTACTACGTACTACACTAGTGACAAGTTCCACCACTTAAATCTAAAAGTGTAACTAAACTTCATAAAAATGTAAAAAACATTGAGCATCAGTTTCACTTTCAACATTAAATGTACTCATGTTTTCCACTAAGCTATCAGATAAACATTATAACTATTTTATCTTTACCTTTTGCTAAAAATAGGTAAAATTTTTAACCAAATCGAAGTTACAATGATCGTAACACCTACGCTTGATTGTTTGAGCCTGTGACATTTTTTATTACGTCATTGACAGTACACCATACTATGGAAAGCAAGATTATCTCCATGATTTTAGCTTTTTCAAATTAAGCAGCCATAGCTGGGTTATAATTATAAGACTTATAAAAAATATTATTAACAGTAACAATTACTGGTCAAAGACGTAGCAAACAGTACTAGTAAGTTTCACTCTTTCAATAGAAGTGATTTAAACTACTCACTATAACAGATGAACTACACAAGTAAAATGGAAAATTCCTATCATTAAACTTTTTTACACATAATTTTATAAACAAATTGCAGAAAAAAGTGAGAGTTTGTAATTTACAACAAAGGTCATTTGTCTATCTGCTGTATAAACAGCAGGGAATCGATTCCCGAAGTTTAGAGTTGTAAGTTCATAGACTTAACCCTGTTTCACTGAGGTACAAGAAAAAAAATTAAAGTGAAAGTCTTTTTTGTTTGTTTGGGAATTTCGCACAAAGCTACTCGAGGGCTATCTGTGCTAGCCGTCCCTAATTTAGCAGTGTAAGACTAGAGGGAAGGCAGCTAGTCATCACCACCCACCGCCAACTCTTGGGCTACTCTTTTACCAACGAAATAGTGGGATTGACCGCTACAATATACACCCCCCACGGCTGGGAGGGCGAGCATGTTTAGCGGGACGCGGGCGCGAACCCGCGACCCTCGGATTACGAGTCGCACGCCTTACGCCCTTGGCCATGCCAGGCAAGAAAGTGTTAATCGCAACGGTAATTTAAATGTAATTTACAGAAAAGCCGATATTTTGAGGGCTCATTGCACTAAACAATGTGTTTTAATGCCCGCGATTGGGTAACAAATGTATTTCAAAGAAGCAAAGCTAATATATTCGTTTTCTAGCTCTTAAATATATAACTTAAACTTATATTTGATAAAGTTCCAAGTTTATTACAGATGCAGACGGTGACCACACAATAAATGTTTTGATAGATTATATGCACGTACAAAGTTTACCATTTCACTTAAACTGTAAAACATAAAAATAATGTTTATAAGGATATTAAAATATTAAATAAATATATAAATACGTATATTTCGAACTGATATTCTACGAGTTTCTTCGCATTACACCGGCAAACTTGTCTAGAATATTCTTTTGTTATTTCAAAAGTATAACTAGTTAAAGAAGATACTAATATTAAAATTAACAGTTAACATTTCATATTTTGTACTAATTTTGAATTAATACAACTTTATGAGTAAATTTCATAAATCTAAAAATGTATATTATCATAATGCAGCACACAAGTTGGAAAATAATGTTTGTTTTGGAATTTCGCACAAAGCTACTGGAGGGCTATCTGTGTTAGCCGTCACTAATTTAGCAGTCTACGACTAGAGGGAAGGCAGCAAGTCATCACCACCCACCGCCAACTTTTGGGCTACTCTTTTACCAACGAATAGTGGGATTGACCGTCACATTATACGCCCCCACGGCTGGGAGGGCGAGCATGTTTAGCGAGACGCGGGCCCGAACCCGCGACCATCGGATTACGAGTCGCACGCCTTACGCGCTTGGCCAAGCCAGGCCTAGGAAAATAATGACACCGTATAATAAATAAATCCATTATGAACTCATATCCTCTTTTGTTATGAAGAAACAGTAGTTTGAGAGTGTAGTGTTTTTTGAGATCAGACTTGAAATTTAGAATCGGTATGTATGGAGAAGATAAAGAACTCACAAGGTTAAATATTTATTTCCGTTAGCTTTCAAGATGTATTCTGTAATATTACATTTTGAACTATTGTCATGTTACTTCCCCAGATATTCTGCAATGTATCACGATTTAAAGTAATCCGATTAAATACTTCTTCTGACAATATCTCTTAGTCAGGTAGCAGAAAGGTTATGGACTGACAAACCTAAAATTCTGGATTTCATTCCATCCACTAAATTCAGCAGATAGTCTGAACTAAATGATATATTGTGACACTAAATTTTCTACGACCCTGTGATACTATGTTCAAGACCACTTTGTTCAACTTGTGATCCAGATGCATTGTGTGATATTAGGTTAACGACTACTTTGTTCTACTAATGATACAAGTACCCTATGATACCATGTTCAGGACTACTTTGTTCTACTAATGATTCAAATACACTGTAAGATATTATGTTCAGCACTACTTTGTTAAACTAGTGATCCAGATACACAGTATGATATTATGTTCAGGACTATTTTATTCTATTAGTGATCCAGATACACTGTGTGATATTATGTTCAGGACTACTTCATTGTATTAGTGATCCAGATACACTGTGTGATATTATGTTTAAAACTACTTCATTCTATTAGTGATCTGGATACATTGTGTGATATTATATTCAGGAATACTTCATGCTATTAGTGATCCAGATACACTGTGTGACATTATCTTTAGGACTACTTCATTCTATTAATGATCCAGATACACAGTGTGATATTATGTTCAGGACTACTTCATTCTATTAGTGATCCAGATACACTGTGTGATACCATGTTCAACTACTTTGTTCTACTGATGGTCCAAGTACATTGTGTGATACTATGTCCAGGACTTCTTTGTTCTATTAATGGTCCAAGTACATTGTGTGATACTATGTCAAGAACTACTTTGTTCTACTAATGATCCAAGTACACTGTGTGATAATATGTTATGTCCAGGACTACTTTGTTCTACTGATGGTCCAAATACACTGTGTGATACAATGTCCAGAACTACTTTGTTCTACTAATGATCCAAGTACACTGTGTGATACTATGTTCAGGACTACTTTGTGCTATTAGTGATCCAGATACACTGTGTGATACAATGTCCAGGACTACTTTGTTCTACTAATGGTCCAAGTACACTGTGTGATATGTTCAGGACTACTTTGTACTATTAGTGATCCAGATACACTGTGTGATACCATGTTCAACTACTTTGTTCTACTAATGGTCCAAGTACACTGTGTGATACTATGTCCAGGACTTCTTTGTTCTACTAATGGTCCATGTACACTGTGTGATACTATGTCCAGGACTACTTTGTTCTACTAATGATCCAAGTACTCTGTGTGATACTATGTTCAGGACTTCTTTGTTCTACTAATGATCCAAGTACACTGTGTGATACTATGTTCAGGACTACTTTGTTCTACTAATGATCCAAGGACACTGTGTGATACTATGTTATGTCCAGGACTACTTTGTTCTACTAATGATCCAAGTACACTGTGTGATACTATGTTCAGGACTACTTTATTCAACTAGAGATCAAAGTACATTGTGTAATATTATGTTCAGGACTACTTTGTTCTACTAATGATCCAAGTACACTGTATGATACTCTGTCCAGGACTACTTTGTTCAACTCGTGATCCAGATACACTGTGTGATATTATGTTGAGGACTACTTCATTCTATTAGTGATCCAGATACACTGTGTGATATTATGTTCAGGACTACTTCATTCTATTAGTGATCCAGATACACTGTGTGATACCATGTTCAACTACTTTGTTCTACTAATGATCCAAGTACACTGTGTGATGCTATGTCCAGGACTACTTTGTTCTACTCATGGTCCAAGTACACTGTGTGATATTATGTCCAGGACTACTTTGTTCTACTAATGGTCCAAGTACACTGTGTGATACCATGTTCAGGACTACTTTGTTGTACTAATGACCCAAGTACACTGTGTGATACTATGTCCAGGACTACTTTGTTCTTCTAATGGTCCAAGTACACTGTGTGATACCATGTTCAACTACTTTGTTCTACTAATGGTCCAAGTAAACTGTGTGATACCATGTTCAACTACTTTGTTCTAATAATGGTTCAAGTACACTGTGTGATGCTATGTCTAGGACTACTTTGTTCTACTAATGGTCCAAGTACACTGTATGATACTATGTTCAGGACTACTTTGTTCAACAAGTGATCCAGATACACTGTGTGATCCTATGTCCAGGTCTACTTTGTTCAACTAGTGATCCAGATACACTGTATGATATTATGTTACGGACTACTTTATTCTATTAGTGATCCAATACACTGTGTGATATTATGTTCAACTACTTTGGTCTACTTATGATCCAAGTACACTGTGTGATGCTATGTCCAGGACTACTTTGTTCTCTTAATGGTCCAAGTACACTGTGTGATACTATGTCCAGGACTTCTTTGTTCTACTAATGGTCCAAGTACACTGTGTGATACTATGTCTAGGAGTTCTTTGTTCTACTAATGATCCAAGTACACTGTGTGATACTATGTCCAGGACTACTTTGTTCTACTAATGGTCCAAGTACACTGTGTGATACTATGTCCAGGACTACTTTGTTCTACTAATGGTCCAAGTACACTGAGTGATACCATGTTCAATACTTTGTTCTACTAATGATCCAAGTACAATGTGTGATGCTATGTCAAGGACTACTTTGTTCTACTAATGGTCCAAGTACACTGTGTGATACTATGTTCAGGACTACTTTATTCAACTAGATATCAAAGTACATTGTGTAATATTATGTTCAGGACTACTTTGTTCTACTAATGATCCAAGTACACTGTGTGATACTATGTCCAAGACTACTTTGTTCAACTAGTGATCCAGATACACTGTGCGATATTATGTTGAGGACTACTTCATTCTATTAGTGATCCAGATACACTGTGTGATATTATGTTCAGGACTACTTCATTCTATTAGTGATCCAGATACACTGTGTGGTACCATGTTCAACTACTTTGTTCTACTAATGATCCAAGTACACTGTGTGATGCTATGTCCAGGACTACTTTGTTCTACTAATGGTCCAAGTACACTGTGTGATGCTATGTCCAGGACTACTTTGTTCTACTAATGGTCCAAGTACACTGTGTGATACTATGTCCAGGACTACTTTGTTCTACTAATGGTCCAAGTACATTGTGTGATCCTATGTCCAGGTCTACTTTATTCTATTAGTGATCCAGATACACTGTGTGATATTATGTTTAGGACTACTTCATTCTAGTAGTGATCCAGATACACTGTGTGATATTATGTTTAGGACTACTTCATTCTATTAGTGATCCAGATACACTGTATGATACCATGTTCAACTACTTTGTTCTACTTATGATCCAAGTACACTGTGTGATGCTATGTTCTGGACTTCTTTGTTCTACTAATGGTCCAAGTACACTGTGTGATACTATGTCCAGGACTGCTTTGTTCTACTAATGGTCCAAGTACACTGTGTAATACAATGTTCAGGACTACTTTGTGATATTAGTGATCCAGATATACTGTGTGATACTAAGTCCAGGACTACTTTGTTCTACTAATGGTCCAAGTGCACTGTGTGATATTATGTTCAGGACTACTTTGTTCTGCTAATGATCCAGATAAACTGTGTGATATATTCAGGACTACTTTGTACTATTAGTGATCCAGATACACTGTAAGGTACTACGTTCAGGGCTACTTTGTTCTACTAATGATCCAAGTACCCTGTGATACTATGTTCAGGACTACCTTGTTCAACTAGTGATCTTGGTACTATGTGTGATATTATGTTCAGGACCACTTTGTTCTACTAATGATCCAAGTATTATGTGATACTATGTTCAGGACTACTTTATTCAACTAAAGATCAAAGTACATTGTGTGATATTATGTTCAGGACTACTTTGTTCTACTAATGATCCAGATACACTGTAAGATACTATGTTTAGGACTACTTTGTTCTACAAGAGATCAAAGAACATTGTGCAATATTATGTTCAGGACTACTTTGTCTTACTAATGATCCAGATACACTGTGTGATATGTTCAGCACTACTTTGTTCAACTAGTGATCCAGATACACAGTATGATATTATGTTCAGGACTACTTCATTGTATTAGTGATCCAGATACACTGTGTGATATTATATTCAGGAATACTTCAGCCTATTAGTCATCCAGATACACTGTGTGATACTATGTTCAGGACTACTTCATTCTATTAGAGATCCATATACACTGTGTGATAATATGTTCAGGACAACTTCACTCTATTAGTGATCCAGATACACTGTGTGATACTATGTTCAGGACTACTTCATTCTATTAGTGATCCAGATACACTGTGTGATATTATGTTTAGGACTACTTCATTCTATTAGTGATCCAGATACACTGTGTGATATTATGTTCAGGACTACTTCATTCTACTAGTGATCCAGATACAGTGTGATATTATGTTCAGGACAACTTCATTCTATTAGTGATCCAGATACACTGTGTGACACCATGTTCAACTACTTTATTCTACTAATGATCGAAGTACACTGTGTGATACTATGTCCAGGACTTCTTTGTTCTACTAATGGTCCAAGTACACTGTGTGATACTATGTTCAGGACTACTTTATTCAACTAGAGATCAAAGTATATTATGTAATATTATGTTCAGGACTACTTTGTTCTACTAATGATCCAGATACACTGTATGATATTATGTTCAGGACTACTTCATTCTAGTAGTGATCCAGATACACTGTGTGATATTATGTTTAGGACTACTTCATTCTATTAGTGATTCAGATACACTGTATGATACCATGTTCAACTACTTTGTTCTACTTATGATCCAAGTACACTGTGTGATGCTATGTTCAGGACTTCTTTGTTCTACTAATGGTCCAAGTACACTGTGTGATACTAAGTCCAGGACTACTTTGTTCTACTAATGGTCCGAGTGCACTGTGTGATATTATGTTCAGGACTACTTTGTTCTGCTAATGATCCAGATAAACTGTGTGATATATTCAGGACTACTTTGTACTATTAGTGATCAGATACACTGTAAGATACTATGTTCAGGGCTACTTTGTTCTACTAATGATCCAAGTACCCTGTGATACTATGTTCAGGACTACTTTGTTCAACGAGTGATCTTGGTACTATGTGCGATATTATGTTCAGGACTACTTTGTTCTACTAATGATCCAGATTACTGTAAGATACTATGTTTAGGACTACTTTGTTCTACAAGAGATCAAAGAACATTGTGCAATATTATGTTCAGGACTACTTTGTCTTACTAATGATCCAGATACACTGTGTGATATTATGTTCAGCACTACTTTGTTCAACTAGTGATCCAGATACACAGTATGATATTATGTTCAGGACTATTTTATTCTATTAGTGATCCAGATACACTGTGTGATATTATGTTCAGGACTACTTCATTGTATTAGTGATCCAGATACACTGTGTGATATTATGTTTAAAACTACTTCATTCTATTAGTGATCCAGATACATTGTGTGATATTATATTCAGGAATACTTCATGCTATTAGTGATCCAGATACACTGTGTGATACTATGTTCAGGACTACTTCATTCTATTAGAGATCCATATACACTGTGTGATAATATGTTCAGGACAACTTCACTCTATTAGTGATCCAGATACACTGTGTGATACTATGTTCAGGACAACTTCATTCTATTAGTGATCCAGATACACTGTGTGATATTATGTTCAAGACTACTTCATTCTACTAGTGATCCAGATACAGTGTGATATTATGTTCAGGACAACTTCATTCTATTAGTGATCCAGATACACTGTGTGACACCATGTTCAACTACTTTATTCTACTAATGATCGAAGTACACTGTGTGATACTATGTCCAGGACTTCTTTGTTCTACTAATGGTCCAAGTACACTGTGTGATACTATGTTCAGGACTACTTTATTCAACTAGAGATCAAAGTATATTATGTAATATAATGTTCAGGACTACTTTGTTCTACTAATGATCCAGATACACTGTATGATATTATGTTCAGGACTACTTTATTCTATTAGTGATCCAGATACACTGTGTGATACCATGTTCAACTACTTTGTTCTACTAATGATCCAAGTACACTGTGTGATACTACTTTGTTCTACTAGTGATCCAGATAGTCTAAATATTTTACCTAGTTTTTTTTTCCATTTACTTCATTAAAAGTTGCTAGGAAGTAACCTGCTTTAACAATTAAATATTAAAGTTTAACAACACAAAATGTCTGTGTGCCTCAGCATTGTTACTTCACAGGTTTAGTGGCAATAGGACCTATAATAAAAGTAAAGATGAAACAAAGTCAGCCAAGCTTTTGTTTGTGTTGAACTACAGCAGTCATAGAACTTTCCTATTATTATAGCACAGAAAACAAGAATAACAACACAGAGATAATTTTAGTGTCCTCTGTAAATATGTACACCTTTATTTATGTTACTTTTGTAGTTACATGATCCGAAATTTCATAAACTTTACAGAAAAACAAAGTATGAACAAGATCTAGATCACATCAACTGTTTTCACAATAATTACAGAAGATAAAAAACAAACCTGATTAAAATATGATATATACAAAACGACAGTACACTATGAATTACAGGCAAAACAATTCCAGTAAGACAGGCAGACATTGCATTTGTTTCAACAGAGAGAGAAAATTTCATAAATTTTAACCAATGAAAAGATGATGCACAGATTTTGAAACGTGAAATATAAGTAAGTTTACATATGAAACTTTTCTTGATATAGTATGGAATAATATGTAACCTTGAGGTTTATCACACTGATTAACAACAATAGTAAAGCTTGTGTAATTAGTACACAGGTTTAAAACAGACCCCCCCCCCAAAAATGCCCATTTTTAAAAAAAAATCCTTTTCAATTTAGCAAGAACTGAATTTTTATTTCTTATTTCCCACTGATGTATCGAACCTTTCTGTTAAACTGTACTGTAGACAACAGGCTGTAAAACTGTCACATACACAAATAACTTTGTACATAATGAATTCTAAGAATGTTAGAAGAGAAATTAAAGAAGAATGAATAACAAACACACGACATCTATCATGTTCACAGCCAAAAGGGTTTACGACCTGAAAGCAGAGTTAATGTCTTTTTCCAACTCTCTAAAGAGTCAATAACACTTCTCGTGTCTTGTTTTAAACGAGTCCAGCAGAATGTTCTCAGTAACCATAAGAAAGTTGAGTCAAGACATGAATCCAGTCGGAAGTTCTCGGTTACCATGAGTAAGTTGACATAAGACACAAGTCCAGTAGGAAGCTCTCGGTAACCACGAGAAAGTTGAGTCAAGACATGAATCCAGTAAGAAGCTCTCAGTAACCATGAGAAAGTTAAGTCAAGACACGAATCCAGTAGGAAGCTCTCAGTAACCATGAGAAAGTTGAAGTCAAGACACGAGTCCAGTAGGAAGCTCTCAGTAACCATGAGAAAGTTGAAGTCAAGACACGAGTCCAGTAGGAAGCTCTCAGTAACCATGAGAAAGATCTTCAACCTATGTAAGTCAAGAATACTCACATTTGAAACTTTTATTAAATTAAATAAGAGGTTCATTAGACTCTTATTAACATTTAAAACAGTTCCAGAATCATCATATTTACGTCTGTGTAGAACAAACCAAATGCCACTCTAACCTCTTCCTTACCGTAACAGTCACACTTAAAACGTTTCATATTTTTTCAGACATTCCAGCAACCTCATGTTTTCTTCTTTGAGTTTTTTCCGTTCCTCTTTCAATGATGCGTTTTCTCTTTCCAAGTACGACGCACGAAGAACAATTTGATTTTCTTTGATTCTTCTGGCGTCACGAGATCTCTTGGCAGCTATGTTGTTTTTGTTTCGTCGAGTCCAGTACTTTTCGTCTTTCATTTCGTCAGAAACAATATGTTTTTTTGACTTCTTGATTATGGGTTGTGGTTTCAAATCATCATCTGAGAAACTGTGGTTGACTGGGTCAAACTGACACTGACCTGGCACAGAAGCAAGTGCCAAATCCGTAGGACAAAACTCGCATTCCACCCGAGATGTGTTCATGTTGTTAGCTGAACCCCACTGATTAGAGGCAGAAGACATAGCTGAATCTGAGGAAAGGTGGTTCACAAATAACTAAAGATTAGCAGATGTTACAAGTTAAATTAATAATTATATCAGATTCTAATGGATAAGTATTATATGGAGATACATTTGAAATAAACAAACATTTCAGAAACTTCCACATGTATACTTCAAATATACCTTTCATATTAAAAACAAAATGGAAGTCTTTGACATATATGCACTGTAAGTAAATTATTAATACCAGGGTGACACATAAAAATAATAATTTTGTCAAAAACTACACACCTGTCAAGAAATACAAAAACCTGAGACCTCTGATGCTAAGTAAAAACTTTTGTTGAGAAATAAACAACTGTGACCTGTATTGTTAAGTATACACTTGTCAAGAAGTAAACACCTGAGACCCATAACACAAACACCAAAATGTGGCAGTTTATCAATAGCTAGAAAATTAAGTTTTTGCTTCAACTGTTTATTTTTATAAATAGCAACATCAACCAATATATCAGGCAAACCAAGGCACACACTTCAGTAAAAACTTGAATATTAAGATCAGCTGATAATTAACTTTCAGTGACACCAACTCACCTGACGAGAAGGAAGAAAATTCTGGTAAGGTAAAGCTAGATTCTGATGGGGAACAAGCTTGTAAGGATGGTGGATTATGGACAGGAAAAGCTCCATTGTTATCCTTTATGCTATTATTCTCTTCTAGCAGCTCATTCAAGTCCAATGACTCTAGTTTGAAATCTGGAAGTGTTTTATCCCAAAGCGTTGGACCCAAAAATGCCAGTGATCCAACAAATTCCAGTTCTTCCTTGTATTCCTTCTTTTCTTCCAATGTCGCTGTAACAGAGAAAAGAGATAAACCAGCTGACTGTCCGAATAAAAACTAATTTATCACACACAGAAAACTGTTATCATCAAAATGTATTCATTTGTAATTGTACTTTCCATTTTTATTGTTGTTGCTAAGTGATACACATTACAATATTTGCGATAAATAAAACTTTTTTTTGCTTATAAGTTCTCAACATATTTGATATTATTCAAGCTGATAAATCACTTAGTGGAACAAACTGATACAGTGAAGGTTTTGAAAGGTACACTGACCTGAGCACTGGGTAGTAGTCACATACAGAGATACGTACTTATCTTACACAAATGTAAAGTGTGTATCTTAAAGTATCAGAAATTTGTGTTCCATTTAAAGAATTTCGCTTTTTTTTAGTAAACTCGCTAAACAGACATTAGTTTAATTTTATATTACTTTTCCAATTACAAGTATTCCAAGGAATTTATGACTAAAATGAATAAAAACTAAACTTTTTCTACCTGTTTCTGGTGGCTTCAATAACTCGTGATTTCCCAGTAGAAAATATTTAATGTTATTTCCCTTTCTGGTTTCAGTATCTTGCAAATATGTGCTCATTTTAAAATCGTGTCACAAAAAAGAATAAACAATAATTATACACAAATTAATCTTCCTTTGGAAATTACAGATGAAATATTAAAAACGCAGAAAATACACACAACACATTACGCTACTACTATATCTTTAGCAGTACTAACACTAGTAACAGTACTTATATTAAATTACTATAGACTACGAAGTTACTAGCGCTAATATTAACTGTAGTACCATCTGAAAACCATAAATATATAGCGGATATCACAATAACGTTTTAACAAACTATCATTTACTTAAATAAGATATCAACACAAAATGTTATCCTAATCATTTGTTACAGTTCTTTACCACCTAACTGTAACCATTCCTCGCTCAAACTAACAAATGTTAGAGACCAAATTCGTGTTACCTAATCACACATGACGTCACTTTTCACGTGTAAGCACATGAGACTTCAAGGCTGAGGATATAAGATAGGTGGTGATACCGGTTTGACATGTTTGTTCGTTCTTTCACCAATATACAAAATTTGCAGTAAAGTATAAATTACACCAACGACAAATGCACGTGATTTATTAATCACTTTTCTGCAGTACGGTTAGGTGACAGTCAATATTGTTTTTAAATTTATTTTTTGTAATTTTTAGAAACTGAAGGCATATAACACCGCGTAAGACTAATTATACATTCTAATATTTTATAAACACTGATATGATATATAATAAACTAGTACAGATGTGGCGATCGTTTTTTGAGAGTACGTGTCCAAATTGGGGATAATCTTCTATAATATTCTCTCGTGTGTCAAAGGTAGTTTTTAGCAGCAAATTGTTATTTATTATTGTATCTCAGGACGGCTGGTATGGGTATTAACACTTGAGGAATCATTCATTATTATTCTGAATTATTTTAAGATGGTTTGTTTTAAGTTTCGCGCAATGCTATACGGGGACTATCTGCGCTCGCTCTCCTTGTTTTGTTTGTTTTCGAATTTCGCACAAAGCTACTCGAGGGTTATCTGTGCTAGCCGTCCCTAATTTAGCAGTGTAAGACTAGAGGGAAGGCAGCTAGTCATCACCACCCACCGCCAACTCTTGGGCTACTCTTTTCACCAACGAATAATGGGATTGACCGTCACATTATACGCCCCCACGGCTGAAAGGGCGAGCATTTTTGGTGCGACGAGGATTCGAACCCGCAACCCTCAGATTACGAGTAGAACGCCTTAACCCTTATTTTAAATGAAACAGTTTTGGGAGTTACAAGTTATAGATAACTATAGTAATTCAGAAGAAATAAAATTATTGAATTATTAACAATAATAATGGACTGTTTTTTTTAAGGAAAAAGAAAACGTTCGCATCCCCGTCGCGCTAAACATGCTCGCCCTTTAAGCCGTGGGGGCGTTATAAAGTTTCGGTCAATCCCACTATTCGTTGGTAAAAGAGTAGCCCAATAGTTGACGGTGGGTGGTGATGACTAGCTGTCTTCCCTCTAGCCTTATACTGCTAAATTAGGGACGGCTTGCACAAATAGTCCTCGAGTAAATTTGTGCGAAATTCAAAAAACAAACAAAAAAGTCCTCTTGTTTATTTATGTTTATTCATTGTTTTACCATTAAAAGAAAGAATCTGGTGAAATGAAAAGCTTCGGTTCACATTATGTAACATTAAAAAAATAAAAATAACTCAATGAAAGAAAAATAAGCATATTTTACTCTAAGAGAGACTTTTGCTGCTGCAGATGTATTTCATATCAGGCCTGTAATTGATTGTTTTGACAGCTGTACGTGTAGCACTAGTTTCATCAACAAGTCTATTCCTATAATTACACTTTACAAAGTTCTTCACTGAAAATAATGACTCACATAAATGTGTTGATGAAAATACTGTTATTACTGACTGTTAATACTGACATTGTGACATTTTTCAGACAGTCAAAAGTTTCATGAATAGAATGCTAGAGTTTCATAACCTCATTTTCTGTGTTATTTCAGTCACTAACCAATCTCTTTTAATATTTTCTAGTCCAGTTATTAAGTTGACAAATTTCTTTATCCAAATTGAGCTGCTTTGTAAATCTCAGTTGCATCTAAAAATTATCCAAGTCAATCCACTGTAACATTTCCAAATTCAATTTGTCTAACGTTACACTGTCTGCATACTTTATGAATTTCATAGTTTCTTCAAATAACCTGATCTTATTTAACCTTAAAGAAAATTGTTCAAAACATGAATTAATGATGTTTAAAAATTGTATTTACAAGCTTTGAATGTATATTTTCTCATGAATTTAAAGATTTGTCATGCCTTCTTAGGTTTGGGAAATATTCAAAAGTGCCACTGTAAATATCACGTTTAAAATTTTTCAGTTTAATTTCAAAAGCTTTTACGTTATCAAACATAACATCAAGTGTTTTGCCAGATTCCTACAATTTGGTGTTCAAGTAATTTAAATGTGAGGAGAAATCTGTAAAAAACATCAATTTATAAATTCATACAGAAGATAATTCTTGACAAGAAAATTTTTTATTTGTCAAAAACAGACGAATTTCATCCAAACACTCAACAAATCATTTAAGGATAGAACCTCTATTTAGCCAAAGAATATTGTCTTACATAAGTAGTCCTGTGTACATCGAACTCGCCTCTCTCAGTAAATTTTGAAATTGTCTTTTTTCAAAGCACGCAAAGAAACAAAATTAGGCTCCTAGGTTACAATTTCCATCACTTATTCAAGCTCCTTAAGGAGCTTTTGCACACAAAATCTTCTCGTGTATAATGCAACGAAAGCCTACCAGTGGATGCACAACATATTTTACAAACAGATTTACAAAACCTGCTTCTCTACCAATCATGCTGGGTGCACCATCAGTTGTCACGGAAATTATTTTTGAAAAGTCAACCTGTCGATTGGATAATTCATTTACTACTACACTCACATATTTCAGCCCCTGTGGTTTGTTTAGGTAACGTTACCATGTTAACCAGTTTTTCACAGATTTCATCACCCCTGGAAAATCGAACAATAATAGCTAGCCTAGCAGACGATGCAACAAGACAAATGGAAAGGAATTTATATGAGTCAATATAATTTGTTAGCTGTTCTGATATGTTTGTTTCCATCTGTAATATTCTACTTTTACTGTGTTTCTACTCACTGGCAATTCCTTAATACGTTGAATAATGTTTTCTTTCTTTGGAAAACCGTCAAATAGGAAAGGAACACATTTTAGCCATCAATAATCTTTGAAATATTAAAACTAGGAGCAAGTAAAACTAAGTTAGAACTACCCGGAACAATCAAAACTATCTAGTGATGTCGAGAAAACCCACTTGAAGAGAAAAATTCATATGTAAATACGTCAGGTTCACAACGATGACCGAAGAAAGTCGAAACGTTGCTTGTTCCTCTACGCAAAAAATGTTCTCAACCCAAACGAGCCGTTTACATATATATATTAATCAAAACATCTGACTGCATGTTGTTGTCTGACTTCTCGAAATGTGTTCTTTTTGTTCTTCCTTACTCTTATCACAAATCCATTTATGAACAGTTTCATAATGCTACTTTACAGAGAAAATCCAGCACAGCACTGTTACAAAAAATAAGATACGTAAAGCTGTATCACCACAGCACACCACTGTTACAGAACATAAGATACATAAAGCTGTATCACCACAGCACACCACTGTTACAGAACATAAGATACATAAAGCTGTATCACCACAGCACACCACTGTTACAGAACATAAGATATATAAAGCTGTATCACCACAGCACACCACTGTTACAGAACATAAGACACATAAAGCTGTATCACCACAGCACACCACTGTTACAGAACATAAGATACATAAAGCTGTATCACCACAACACACCACTGTTACAGAACATAAGATACATAAAGCTGTATCACCACAACACACCACTGTTACAGAACATAAGATATATAAAGCTGTATCACCACAGCACAGCACTGTTATAGAACATAAGATACATAAAGCTGTATCACCACAGCACACCACTGTTACAGAACATAAGATACATAAAGCTGTATCACCACAGCACACCACTGTTACAGAACATATAATACATAAAGCTGTATCACCACAATACACCACTGTTACAAAACATAAGATACATAAAGCTGTATCACCACAACACAGCACTGTTACAGAACATAAGATACATAAAGCTGTATCACCACAGCACACCACTGTTACAGAACATAAGATACATAAAGCTGTATCACCACAGCACACCACTGTTATAGAACATAAGATACATAAAGCTGTATCACCACAGCACACCACTGTTACAGAACATAAGATACATAAAGCTGTATCACCACTGCCCACCACTGTTACAGAACATAAGATACATAAAGCTGTATCACCAAAGCACACCACTGTTACAGAACATAAGATACATAAAGCTGTATCACCACAGCACACCACTGTTACAGAACATAAGATACATAAAGCTGTTTCACCACAGCACACCACTGTTACAGAACATAAGATACATAAAGCTGTATCACCACAACACACCACTGTTACAGAACATAAGATACATAAAGCTGTATCACCACAGCAGACCACTGTTACAGAACATAAGATACATAAAGCTGTATCACCACAGCAGACAACTGTTACAGAACATAAGATACATAAAGCTGTATCACCACAGCACACAACTGTTACAGAACATAAGATACATAAAGCTGTGTCACCACAACACACCACTGTTACAGAACATAAGATATATAAAGCTGTATCACCACAACACACCACTGTTACAGAACATAAGACACATAAAGCTGTATCACCACAATACACCACTGTTACAGAACATAAGATACATAAAGCTGTATCACCACAGCACACCACTGTTACAGAACATAAGATACATAAAGCTGTATCACCACAGCACACCACTGTTACAGAACATAAGATACATAAAGCTGTATCACCACAGCACACCACTGTTACAGAACATAAGATACGTAAAGCTGTATAACCACAGCACACCACTGTTACAGAACATAAGATACGTAAAGCTGTATAACCACAGCACACCACTGTTACAGAACATAAGATACGTAAAGCTGTATAACCACAGCACACCACTGTTACAGAACATAAGATACATAAAGCTGTATCACCACAGCACACCACTGTTATAGAACATAAGATACATAAAGCTGTATCACCACAGCACACCACTGTTACAGAACATAAGATACATAAAGCTGTATCACCACTGCCCACCACTGTTACAGAACATAAGATACATAAAGCTGTATCACCACAACACACCACTGTTACAGAACATAAGATACATAAAGCTGTATCACCACAACACACCACTGTTACAGAACATAAGATACATAAAGCTGTATCACCACAGCACAGCACTGTTATAGAACATAAGATACATAAAGCTGCATCACCACAGCACACCACTGTTACAGAACATAAGATACATAAAGCTGTATCACCACAGCACACCACTGTTACAGAACATATAATACATAAAGCTGTATCACCACAATACACCACTGTTACAAAACATAAGATACATAAAGCTGTATCACCACAACACACCACTGTTACAGAACATAAGACACATAAAGCTGTATCACCACAGCACACCACTGTTACAGAACATAAGATACATAAAGCTGTATCACCACAGCACACCACTGTTATAGAACATAAGATACATAAAGCTGTATCACCACAGCACACCACTGTTACAGAACATAAGATACATAAAGCTGTATCACCACTGCCCACCACTGTTACAGAACATAAGATACATAAAGCTGTATCACCAAAGCACACCACTGTCACAGAACATAAGATACATAAAGCTGTATCACCACAGCACACCACTGTTACAGAACATAAGATACATAAAGCTGTTTCACCACAGCACACCACTGTTACAGAACATAAGACACATAAAGCTGTATCACCACAACACACCACTGTTATAGAGCATAAGATACATAAAGCTGTATCACCACAGCAGACAACTGTTACAGAACATAAGATACATAAAGCTGTATCACCACAGCAGACAACTGTTACAGAACATAAGATACATAAAGCTGTATCACCACAGCACACAACTGTTACAGAACATAAGATACATAAAGCTGTGTCACCACAACACACCACTGTTACAGAACATAAGATATATAAAGCTGTATCACCACAACACACCACTGTTACAGAACATAAGACGCATAAAGCTGTATCACCACAATACACCACTGTTACAGAACATAAGATACATAAAGCTGTATCACCACAGCACACCACTGTTACAGAACATAAGATACATAAAGCTGTATCACCACAGCACACCACTGTTACAGAACATAAGATACATAAAGCTGTATCACCACAGCACACCACTGTTACAGAACATAAGATACGTAAAGCTGTATAACCACAGCACACCACTGTTACAGAACATAAGATACGTAAAGCTGTATCACCACAACACACCACTGTTACAGAACATAAGACACGTAAAGCTGTATCACCACAGCACACCACTGTTATAGAACATAAGATACGTAAAGCTGTATCACCACAGCACACCACTGTTATAGAACATAAGATACATAAAGCTGTATCACCACAGCACACCACTGTTACAGAACATAAGACACATAAAGCTGTATCACCACAGCACACCACTGTTACAGAACATAAGACACATAAAGCTGTATCACCACAACACACCACTGTTACAGAACATAAGATACATAAAGCTGTATCACCACAGCACACCACTGTTACAGAACATATAATACATAAAGCTGCATCACCACAATACACCACTGTTACAGAACATAAGATACATAAAGCTGTATCACCACAGCACACCACTGTTACAGAACATAAGATACGTAAAGCTGTATAACCACAGCACACCACTGTTACAGAACATAAGATACGTAAAGCTGTATAACCACAGCACACCACTGTTACAGAACATAAGATACGTAAAGCTGTATAACCACAGCACACCACTGTTACAGAACATAAGATACATAAAGCTGTATCACCACAGCACACCACTGTTATAGAACATAAGATACATAAAGCTGTATCACCACAGCACACCACTGTTACAGAACATAAGATACATAAAGCTGTATCACCACTGCCCACCACTGTTACAGAACATAAGATACATAAAGCTGTATCACCACAACACACCACTGTTACAGAACATAAGATACATAAAGCTGTATCACCACAACACACCACTGTTACAGAACATAAGATACATAAAGCTGTATCACCACAGCACAGCACTGTTATAGAACATAAGATACATAAAGCTGCATCACCACAGCACACCACTGTTACAGAACATAAGATACATAAAGCTGTATCACCACAGCACACCACTGTTACAGAACATATAATACATAAAGCTGTATCACCACAATACACCACTGTTACAAAACATAAGATACATAAAGCTGTATCACCACAACACACCACTGTTACAGAACATAAGACACATAAAGCTGTATCACCACAGCACACCACTGTTACAGAACATAAGATACATAAAGCTGTATCACCACAGCACACCACTGTTATAGAACATAAGATACATAAAGCTGTATCACCACAGCACACCACTGTTACAGAACATAAGATACATAAAGCTGTATCACCACTGCCCACCACTGTTACAGAACATAAGATACATAAAGCTGTATCACCAAAGCACACCACTGTCACAGAACATAAGATACATAAAGCTGTATCACCACAGCACACCACTGTTACAGAACATAAGATACATAAAGCTGTTTCACCACAGCACACCACTGTTACAGAACATAAGACACATAAAGCTGTATCACCACAACACACCACTGTTATAGAGCATAAGATACATAAAGCTGTATCACCACAGCAGACAACTGTTACAGAACATAAGATACATAAAGCTGTATCACCACAGCAGACAACTGTTACAGAACATAAGATACATAAAGCTGTATCACCACAGCACACAACTGTTACAGAACATAAGATACATAAAGCTGTGTCACCACAACACACCACTGTTACAGAACATAAGATATATAAAGCTGTATCACCACAACACACCACTGTTACAGAACATAAGACGCATAAAGCTGTATCACCACAATACACCACTGTTACAGAACATAAGATACATAAAGCTGTATCACCACAGCACACCACTGTTACAGAACATAAGATACATAAAGCTGTATCACCACAGCACACCACTGTTACAGAACATAAGATACATAAAGCTGTATCACCACAGCACACCACTGTTACAGAACATAAGATACGTAAAGCTGTATAACCACAGCACACCACTGTTACAGAACATAAGATACGTAAAGCTGTATCACCACAACACACCACTGTTACAGAACATAAGACACGTAAAGCTGTATCACCACAGCACACCACTGTTATAGAACATAAGATACGTAAAGCTGTATCACCACAGCACACCACTGTTATAGAACATAAGATACATAAAGCTGTATCACCACAGCACACCACTGTTACAGAACATAAGATTACATAAAGCTGTATCACCACAGCACACCACTGTTAACAGAACATAAGACACATAAAGCTGTATCACCACAACACACCACTGTTACAGAACATAAGATACATAAAGCTGTATCACCACAGCACACCACTGTTACAGAACATATAATACATAAAGCTGCATCACCACAATACACCACTGTTACAGAACATAAGATACATAAAGCTGTATCACCACAGCACACCACTGTTACAGAACATAAGATACATAAAGCTGTATCACCACAGCACACCACTGTTATATAACATAAGATACATAAAGCTGTATCACCACAGCACACCACTGTTACAGAACATAAGATAGATAAAGCTGTATCACCACAGCACACCACTGTTACAGAACATAAGATACATAAAGCTGTATCACCACAGCACACCACTGTTACAGAACATAAGATACATAAAGCTGTATCACCACAACACTCCACTGTTACAAAACATAAGATACATAAAGCTGTATCACCACAACACACCACTGTTACAGAACATAAGATACATAAAGCTGTATCACCACAGCACACCACTGTTACAGAACATAAGATACATAAAGCTGTATCACCACTGCACACCACTGTTACAGAACATAAGATACATAAAGCTGTATCACCACAGCACACCACTGTCACAGAACATAAGATACATAAAGCTGTATCACCACAGCACAGCACTGTTACAGAACATAAGATACATAAAGCTGTATCACCACAGCACACCACTGTTACAGAACATAAGATACATAAAGCTGTATAACCACAACACACCACTGTTACAGAACATAAGACACATAAAGCTGTATCACCACAGCACACCACTGTTACAGAACATAAGACACATAAAGCTGTATCACCACAGCACACCACTGTTACAGAACATAAGACACATAAAGCTGTATCACCACAACACACCACTGTTACAGAACATAAGATACATAAAGCTGTATAACCACAGCACACCACTGTTACAGAACATAAGATACATAAAGCTGTATAACCACAACACACCACTGTTACAGAACATAAGATACATAAAGTTGTATCACCACAACACACCACTGTTACAGAACATAAGATACATAAAGCTGTATCACCACAGCACACCACTGTTATAGAACATAAGATATGTAAAGCTGTATCACCACAGCACACCACTGTTACAGAACATAAGATACATAAAGCTGTATCACCACAGCACACCACTGTTACAGAACATAAGATACATAAAGCTGTATCACCACAATACACCACTGTTACAAAACATAAGATATATAAAGCTGTATCACCACGACACACCACTGTTACAGAACATAAGATACATAAAGCTGTATCACCACAATACACCACTGTTACAAAACATAAGATACATAAAGCTGTATCACCACAACACACCACTGTTACAGAACATAAGATACATAAAGCTGTATCACCACAACACACCACTGTTACAGAACATAAGATACATAAAGCTGTATCACCACTGCACACCACTGTTACAGAACATAAGATACATAAAGCTGTATCACCACAGCACACCACTGTCACAGAACATAAGATACATAAAGCTGTATCACCACAGCACAGCACTGTTACAGAACATAAGATACATAAAGCTGTATCACCACAGCACACCACTGTTACAGAACATAAGATACATAAAGCTGTATCACCACAACACACCACTGTTGGCAGAACATAAGACATTATAAAGCTGTATCACCAACAATACACCACTGTTACAGAACATAAGATACATAAAGCTGTATCACCAATAAGCACACCACTGCTACAGAACATAAGATACATAAAGCTGTATCACCACAGCACACCACTGTTACAGAACATAAGATACATAAAGCTGTATCACCACAGCACACCACTGTTACAGAACATAAGATACGTAAAGCTGTGCTATAACCACAGCACACCACTGTTACAGAACATAAGATACGTAAAGCTGTATAACCACAGCACACCACTGTTACAGAACATAAGATACGTAAAGCTGTATAACCACAGCACACCACTGTTACAGAACATAAGATACATAAAGCTGTATCACCACAGCACACCACTGTTATAGAACATAAGATACATAAAGCTGTATCACCACAGCACACCACTGTTACAGAACATAAGATACATAAAGCTGTATCACCACTGCCCACCACACTTGTTACAGAACATAAGATACATAAAGCTGT
>NC_134827.1:118624019-118724237 GCF_004210375.1 Tachypleus tridentatus
AATGAACTGCAGGAAGTGTTGATTATGTATAACAAGTATGTATTGGTAACAAATATAAACTTTCTATTTAACATGTAAATATGCAAGTTCATACTTGATTCTGGACACCTGGTTGTTAAACAGTTTTCATTCATTTACCAATATAATATAAATTTACAGGTTTTCAACTAAGTATTTCATTAAGACATTTTATTTTACATTTTTAATAGTTTCTCAGGTTACCAGGTAAAGTTATTTTATATCAATCACAGATATTTTGTTGGTATTATTTCAACGAGACATTTGCATGGTGTGAGAGGTTAATTTACAAGTACAATTATTAATTTTTCCATTAATTATTAAATATGTAAATCAAATTTCAGTGTAAATGTAATGATTTTCTGACTGTAAAATATAAACTATTCATGTTCACTATTTAAAAAAACTCATCAAGGTAATAGTAAAATATGAAAGAAACTTGGTTATGCTAAAAAAATTATTTACTAATGTTAGCCCAAATAAAACAAAGAAATAGCAGTACATAACTGTTGTAAAACGAATGAACTTTTAAAATTACATTACTTTCTATTAAGCAAGTAATTCTAGCCAGTAACATATTAAATCACAATATACTAACTATTAAAAACATGCTGTACTAATACACTACTTACATCAGATCATCCAATTCAAGTAAACAGTGTCGGTGGCTGCAGATGTTCGTGGCAGTTTTAATATATAACTTGATATGAATATGACGTTTACATAGAATTTATTATATATTTAGATATAGGCTCAACCAAGTATGGCTAGGCCTGAAATACTTTTGGTCAGTCAGAAACAGTACCAGTTCACTACCATTAGGATAACACTGGTAGTTCTACCAACAGTCTGAGAACCAATGTTATTGATACACAATACCTGCTGTATTTAGTATTTTTAGTACAACCAGTACATTGTATCATTAGTACGTAGCTTAGTAGTAAATGCTTATTCTAGTAACAGTAGAAGAGAGAAGTAGTAAAGCAATATAGTTTTTACCACAGATGCACTTTGATTATAATACATGTAATTATCTTTGGGCATATGTCATTCTTCTTATACTTTAAAATATACCGCATATTAACTTCTTTCTTAAATAATTATATATACTAGTAACTAATGTAGCACCATCCAAGTAACTAAAAATGGCGAAGTAATACAGAGGAGAAATAAATTGCATTATGGGAGTACGTCATATTAAATGTACTTTTTTATCCGCGCCACCTTCGATTAAGTTAAATTTTATGTTTTAAAGTATTTTTATTGTAAATTTAAAAATATGATAAAGTTTTAAAACTTATAAAATTTAACTTACATATAATTTTAAATTTTAAATATTTATTTATTATTTATTTGAAAATTTATTTGTTTTGAAACTTTCGTAAGCACCTACGAAGGCTACCTGCGCTAGCCATCTCTAATTTAGCAGCGTGAGACTGGAGGGAAGGCAAATAGTCATCACCACCTATCTCCAATTTCTGGTCTACTCTTTTGACCGAGCTTTATAACACCCCATGGATGCGCCTACAACAATGATCAAATACCCGAATTTAAGCGATATTAGCCGTTCAAGCTTGTTGCTAAGCAACAGAATGGATCTCAGTTGATTACACTTTCTTTATTCATTAGTCATGTCTATTTTTCAAACCTAAGAGCAAAATATTATTTTCTCTAAATATAAACAATTTTATAGAGCAAGTAGTGCTGCTGCCTCACCCCCCTCTGTGGTTCAGTGATAACTTAAGGGCTCATAACATTACAATTTGAGTTCCATTTCTGCAATTAAGATAACCCATTAAGTAGACACGCTTTAAAACAAAACATTTAAATAAACAAGGTGATTTGCCACTTTAATTATTATTACCCTCTTCGTTATTTATATTTTCGGAATATGTTCTGTCTGTTTGTTTGTTTTCACATCTTGATTTAATAATCGTTGAAATAATGGTTAACTATAAGATATACAAATGCACAGAATAAAAAAACACCACCTGTTGTAACCTTAATTTGCACATTATCATCTGCTTTCCCCTTTCCTGATTTGTATTGGGTAGGTGTTTAAAGGGATATATTTGTGCCATTTCGTCTATAATTTCACACAGTCTCTGCATATAGGTGATCTAATCTGTGTTGACCATATGTTATAACTTCTGTTTTCAAGTTTCAAGCTAGTGTTTCTTTACGGACTTCTATAAAATTCACTTCTTCAAAACTGTAGAGGACGATGTTTCGAAAGTCTTCCGCCTTTCAAAACGTCGTCGTCTACACAATGTCTCCACAACAGGCAGTTGCCGTCCATTTTATAAAGTTTCATCATGAATACCCTGCCAAAACAATCTATCAAAGGTGGTACAGAAACTTGTGCAAACTAGCTATAGGTAGTTATAATTGCATTTGCAGGCTGGTTGTTGAAATAGAAGCTGACTGGTGTGAGCAAATATATTAAAAGCACTGCAAATAAGGTCACTGTATTATTTGTTCACTTATGTCATTTGACTTCTTTTATTCTGTGCATTTAAGTTCCCGTACTTGCATTTTGTGCGTACCTTGTGTGTTTATGTGTTTGATACTACTACGTTTGAACACACAGATTTAGCTTGTCTCTTCTTACAATCAATATAGTTATTGTTTTAAATCGGCTAAATAAAACATATGTAAAATATATTAATTTAATTTTTACAATACTAGTTGTTGTACCCGTTCAACACATATGTAAGACTTAAAGAGTCCGCTAGGTAGTGACATAGGGTCCAGACTTGAGTACCGACCTACATATGTAGCTTCCCTAGAACCTTAAAGGTGGGTGATAAATTTGGTAGAATATTGCTTATTTATAACTATGCATAAAGTTAAAAAATTAGTTCTGACAAATGTGGGTTTTAAAACTTTTTTTCATCGTAATAAGCCCTAAGAATTACTATTGAGCCACTGGGGAACAATTCGGTAGAGATTGGTTAAAACGTATAACTATCAAAAACAGAGGCACAGATGACACCTGTGCTTGATATATATATACATTTAACTGTTCGGTAAACATTTGAAAATAAAATTGTATTAGTTTAATAATAACCAATCAATGCATGGAATATTTTTTCATGTTGAAGATTTTGTGAAACTGTTACGGGCACTATTAACAATGACAGAAAACGAATGTATAAGATTTTGTTCTTAATGTACGATTGTTTTGTGATTCGTCGTGAAAAAGTTTGAGAAATAAGATATGTTACAAATATTTTATCACATGGTGATTTTGACTACATATAAGGATTTTTTATGAAGTACGTTTATTTTAAAAATCAAAGTCAATTGTTGGTTCGAGGACAAGCATGTGTGGTTTATGAATGAGCCATGTGTTTTTATCTTCTTGTTATATAATAATATTATTTCTGAATTTATTATTTGTTCTTTATCTATGAAAGTTTCACATAACACATGGTCGAGGAAAATGTTACATTTACTTTGCTGTAAGCCAAATTTGTTGTTCTCAAAATGAATATTTGTTTTCACCTTAAAGAAATATTTCTCTTTACTGTACTTTGTGTAAAGATGTCAACAGAGTGTCCTTTAACAATTGTTCAGGTGATATCTAGAGGTTACAATCCCTCTTCAGATATCAAACACAAAGTGAAACTATCAGTCTTTATTAATATCAAGCTTATAGTGTTTGCACTTGTTTTTATGGAATGACAGATTGTCACTTTTATGGACTCTTCCATTCCTCTACTTACTTTTCCAACTTGTGTTCCAGATGGACTAAATCCAATGAGCCGTTCTGTAGAAGAAACATATTTATCCAGAGTGACCAGTTCTACCCATGTGACTAGTCATTCTCATTCAACCATAGTCAGGTTGAGATTTCACTTAAACTACCACTGAAGGACATACTCACACAATTTGATATTACAGCATCAACACCATGGACAGCACAGGTATTATCTCAGAGAATAATAAAAGAACAGAGGCAGCTGGAATGAAGTGAACTTAAAGGCTTCTTTCTTTATTACATGTTATTTGAAGCCTGGATATATATACAGAATAAATGATAAACCACAATTTCTTCTCTTCAGCCTCCTGCTAGTACAGCTGTAAGTCTACGGATTTACAACACTAAAATCAGGGATTCAATTCCCTCGGTGGGCTCAGCAGATAGCCCGATGTGGCTTTGCTATAAGAAACACACACACTTTCCTCTCTTCAGCCTCCTGCTAGTACAGCTGTAAGTCTGCTGATTTACAACACTAAAATCAGGGATTGATTCCCCTCGGTGGGCTCAGCAGATAGCCGATGTGGCTTTGCTATGAGAAACACACACACTTTCCTCTCTTCAGCCTCCTGCTAGTACAGCTGTAAGTCTACTGATTTACAACACTAAAATCAGGGATTCGATTCCCCTCAGTGGGCTCAGCAGATAGCCCGATGTGGCTTTACTATAAGAAACACACACACTTTCCTCTCTTCAGCCTCCTGCTAGTACAGCTGTAAGTCTACTGATTTATACACTAAAATCAGGGATTGATTCCCTCGGTGGGCTCAGCAGATAGCCCGATGTGGCTTTGCTATAGAAACACACACTTTCCTCTCTTCAGCCTCCTGCTAGTACAGCTGTAAGTCTGCTGATTTATACACTAAAATCAGGGATTCGATTCCCCTCGGTGGGCTCAGCAGATAGCCGATGTGGCTTTGCTATAAGAAACACACACACTTTCCTCTCTTCAGCCTCCTGCTAGTACAGCTGTAAGTCTGCTGATTTACAACACTAAAATCAGGGATTGATTCCCCCTGGTGGGCTCAGCAGATAGCCCGATGTGGCTTTGCTATAAGAAACACACACACTTTCCTCTCTTCAGCCTCCTGCTAGTACAGCTGTAAGTCTGCTGATTTACAACACTAAAATCAGGGATTCGATTCCCTCGGTGGGCTCAGCAGATAGCCGATGTGGCTGCTATAAGAAACACACACACTTTCTTCTCTTCAGCCTCCTGCTAGTACAGCTGTAAGTCTGCTGATTTACAACACTAAAATCAGGGATTTGATTCCCCTCGGTGGGCTCAGCAGATAGCCTGATGTGGCTTTGCTATAAGAAACACACACACTTTCCTCTCTTCAGCCTCCTGCTAGTACAGCTGTAAGTCTGCTGATTTACAACACTAAAATCAGGGATTGATTCCCTCGGTGGGCTCAGCAGATAGCCGATGTGGCTTTGCTATAAGAAACACACACACTTTCCTCTCTTCAGCCTCCTGCTAGTACAGCTGTAAGTCTGCTGATTTACAACACTAAAATCAGGGATTGATTCCCCTCGGTGGGCTCAGCAGATAGCCGATGTGGCTTTACTATAACAAACACACACACTTTCCTCTCTTCAGTCTCCTGCTAGTACAGCTGTAAGTCTACTGATTTACAACACTAAAATCAGGGATTCGATTCCCTCAGTGGTCTCAGCAGATAGCCCGATGTGGCTTTACTATAACAAACACACACACGTTCCTCTCTTCCCTACCTTAGTCTTGTTCTCAAACTAAAAATTAATTTTAAATTTTAAAACCAACATGCTTTAAACTTGTGCAATAACTTCTTTCTCGTCTCTCAAAACACACATACACACACCACATACACATTGAACAAAGAAAATCATAAAGAAAACCTTTTAACACTGATGCATGCAAAAATATACACAAAAGCCTTTAACAGATACATAATAAATACAGTGAGATACAGTTAATTTATAATTGTATTGAAAACAAAAACGAATTTTATCACATAATTCAGTATCATAACACCAACTCTTTAATAAATAAAAAAACAAAAAATCCTTTAATATTGGTTAATAACTACAGTCACCAATCAGTCTAATACAACACATGCAATGAAAATTAATCAACAGATCTCAAACACACTGAACTCATTACGCAAGTCACTATACAGACCCAAAAATGTTGAAATTCATGTTATTTAACAAAATAAACCTCATGATAGTGATATGAAAGAAATCACATAATACAGTCTTTTAATGAAACATAACATGATATTATCTTACAGAATGAAAATACAACTGTATTTAATAAAACTGTATTAAAATAATATTAAAAATTAATGCAAAATAAGAAATTATGTAAAATAACACACATAAATAAACATTACAAACCTAGAGAGGTATATTAAACTATACACAACTGTCCAATAGAAGTATGAAGTTCCATTCCCTTGCCTATAATTTAGGCCAATCAAGATGTCTTGTAAAGTGGTAGTTATCTAACTGTTATGTCTTGGACAGGGTCCTTCTTGTGACTGCCAGCTCATTTCACAGGTGAAAGACTTCTTTGAAGTACAATGGACACTTGTCTTCTGTAAACAGACTACTTTCTCTTTAATTATACAAGTTCAGGACCCCATTTGCTTTGTGGAAATCTCCTCACAGTGCCATTTGAGGACAACCTGCTTAGGTGTAGTGTAATTGGTGTATTACTGAGGAGAACCTGCTTAGGTGCAGTGTAATTGGTGTATTTCTGAGAATGTCTCCTATTGGCTCAACCTGTCACTGATAGTGGTGCTGGTATTGGCTCAGGCAATAAGACTTTGTCAGCCAGCTGGCTCCAACCCTAGATGGTGGTACTGAAGAAGTTTCTTATTCTCCTGCCCTTGAGGCAACCTTAACTTCTGGAAGTGCTTCCTCAGATTCAGGATGGAGTGGTTCACAATCAGTGCCTCTGTTGACAAACATCCTCTAACAGGACATCTAAGGGGGCATTGTGAATGCCAAGATGTCACCATCTTTCCTTCTCAGCTACTAACGTTTGGCAGTCAGCAGCTGTGGCTGGACGTAACTGGCACAGAGGTGGCTCTGGCTAATTCTTGATGAGCTCTATCTTTTTTTCCAATGAGGACTACAATTCTTGAGGATTTGGGGATGTTCAGCCTCCAGAGACATTAAATTAAGTGCCAATCATTTGATGCATAATTCAGCAATGTGTCTCCATTCCAAGTAACACATCAACCATACTTCTTCAGTTTGGTGGGTAACTTCAGAAAGTTGTTCATCATAGCTTCTTCCTTCTAACATTATTTGTTGGGGCATCAACACATTAATGATTGAAAGTGGCCAGTTGAAGAACAGGATAGCCAAAATGTCCATGACCTTGATCTTAGTAACGAAACTGAATTGAGGATAGAAGATTGGATAAATTTCAATTGGTCACAAGGTCAGCAAAGTGTATAGGTTCAAAGAGGTTATAACCACCCAACAATAATCATTATTCTCTTCTAACAAAATACCTTTAAATGAAGAGTTATCAAAAACCTACCTTGGTCAAGCAGTACTTGTACAGGATTCACATTTACTCATGTTTTAATCACCCATAATACATGTACCTCTAGGAACCATAAGCTTTTCATCTCACAAACTTCATAGATGTTTATTTAACCAATACTTTATTAGTCATGAGTAAAACCAATACATCTACCCACTGACCCAGATTCATCCCATTGACTACATCTGGCATGTTACCTAAATAGCATACAGTTTGAAGGGAAAAGGAGGAAGTCAGTAATGCAGGATTGGATCCTATACATGAGCTGACTTGGGTTAGCAACCTACACTTTTGACCATTAATATTCACTAACACCCACATCTTCTTCCAATTAAAAGTTTGGTACCAGACGTTATACATCTGCCTTGTGGATGTTACACATCTGCTTTGTGGATGTTACACATCTGCCTTGTGGATGTTACACATCTGCTTTGTGGATGTTACACATCTGCTTTGTGGATGTTACACATCTGCCTTGTGGATGTTACACATCTGCTTTGTGGATGTTACACATCTGCCTTGTGACGTTACTTTCTGCTTCCTCCAGTAAAACCAAAGCTTGCATTTTAGACACCTTGTACTGAAATAATATTATTAAAATATTTAGAAAACTGTGTACCTTACAAAATAAAGGGAAGTCATGAAGACATTTTTGCAGTTCAGCGAGTAATAATTCACAAACTGTGTAACATGGAAATAACAAAAGGTATATTGTACCTTCAAACAATACTATAACAAGAGATGAATTACAGTCTCATTATTAAGATAAATTACCTCATTTTCAATGTTTCATAGTTTAATACCCGAGTTCTTTGCACAAATAACCTCTCTGGTTATTAAGCACTCAAGAGTGACTATGTAATGCTCCTAAATGTATGTGGGGCTGCACAAACATTTATTTAGACACATTTAAGGCCACATACAAACAGCTTTCTTACACATTGTTACATACAGTAACAGTTTACAACAAACTTTCTCTGGCAATCTCACAGATTACTCCATAACATGTCTGGTTAGTCTCTGCAGCTATCGCTAGTAGTTAGTCACCAAGAAAATTAAACTAACAACTTTTCACCTAAAACTCTCATAAGAAGCGATTAATATTTTTGCTGTTATTACCTTATATATCATTACAGACTCTGATGAACCACAGTTCCCTCAGTGCATGTGCAAAAGTTATACACTCTTTAGATGTTCCAAGGCTATGCAGTACAAAGGCTTTCATTAGTCAGCTACCCCTGGTGAGTGATTTGCACAAAATGGTTCTACCGTTTTGCTTAAGGAAAATCACTTGATAGCTTGGAAAGTATGATTTTCTATTATTTAATTAAGCATAATCAAATTTGTCACATAGAAGGGTTTATAACTCATACATTTAAGATTTTATATATAAGAAAATTCATGTTTTGTTAAGCAATGACTCCACACTGTAACACCACACAGGGGGTCTTCTATGTAGAAGACCAAACAACCACATCTACCGGGAACAAAATTTCTTGGCTAAATATGAGCATAGCATACAATTGTCCCCATATTCTATCTGCAGGAATATCTCTGTTGAGGAAAGACAGTAATTATTTGCTGAAGTTCAACTTGTATAGATCAGAATTTTCTCTGGGTTGGTTGTTGTTGCTGTGACAGAATTGGTCTCAATTCCCACAGAATCAGAAAATTTAAGAAACCAGCAGGGCCTCACTGTTTGGTCACAGTTTATTTGTATATCCTCATAGAGATTGTTATATAAAAAAAGTAATTTTATTAAGAAACCAAAGAGAAATATATAAAGAAAACTAAAACAGATAGACTGCTTTTTTGTAGCACTCTTGTTATAGTGTTGTTAACACAGAGAAAGAGAAGGTAAGTTTATGCTGTAAACAATGAATATATGTTCATGTAATGTTTTGTTAAAATGCAAAAAAGTCTAACAAAATTAACGTTATTAAAGTAATCAAGAAATTTTATTGTCAACACAAAAAACCACTTGACATGAGAATCCACTTGTAGACCTATTAAAATAAGTTTATTGTTGGCAAACGTCTCAACAATACATTGTAGTTTTTTCAAACATTAATAAAACTTTGATATATTGCCCAAATATCACTCATTTTTCTTTTATTTTAGATTTGCTAAAAAAATTGTAATTTTCTAGATTTATATATCACAGATATTTTATCAATTTTCCTGCTCTAAAATACAAAAACAATAATTCCAATTTGTGGCCCAAGTATTAAAAATTTTGGTGTTAATTTATTGTAAATCAAAACAAGATTTATTACACAGAAACACAGCATTTATGGGAAGCCTATTTTAGGATTCATATATGGTCGCATATTCATCTGTAGGATATACACTTCTCATGCAATTTACATACATAAATCACAGAACAAGAAAGTAGAAGACAAGCAAATCTGGTTGCTAAATACATGCAGATGAACTGAAAAAAAAAGTTACATTTCAGTTCATGCACATACAATACTGACAAAAGAATAAGGCTCACTCTGAAAGTAACCAACAAAGATTCTTTTGGAAGTAACAAAGATTACCTCTGTACGCAACCAATAGAGATGTACTCTGGGAAGTAACCAATAAAGATTCCTTCTGGAAGTAACAAAGATTACTTCTGTAAGCAACCAATAGAGATATACTCTAAAAGTAACCAATAAAGATTCCCTCTAGAAATAACTGATAAAGATTTCCTTTCCAGTAACCAATTAGGCCCAACTCCATTGTAGCATGCTCTTCATTGACTGACAAAGGACATCCACTCAAATCCTCACATAAAATAAACTAGAAAATGTTATAATTTACATGTGTCAATTTAGTCTTTATTATTCATCCAACAACTTTAAGTAGCATTTTGAAAAAAAACACACCCAATAAGCATACTAACCAATGTAACAAGTAAAGCTTAGCATAAAAATAATTCTAGCAATCTTCAGTAATCATTATAAAACAAAGTTATAATATCAATTACATGTATAGTGAAATAACAAGTCAGTTACACATTTAGATTGCTTTCTGTTTATTATTGTTAACATACAGCTGCTTAAGGGGACCAAGCTGAGAAGCATGATATGGCGTTTGTAGATCGTTACTGTTACGAAACTGGATATCTGTCCCATGCAGTCGATCCAAGACACCTAGAACTCCATAATTCTGGTTGAATCTACAGACAGAGATAACTTCAATAATCGTTATAACAAAATTAACTGATTCTCACATCTTCACCCCTAAGTTACTTTGAATTTCAAATAATTTATGTTAACCCTTGAATCAATGTCTTATATGTTATTAGTTATTAACCTTTCTTCCTAACAGGAAATCACACTACTTAAAATGAAAAGAACAGCTTCATTTTCATAGTAACATATTAACTGAACAGTGAAATGGAATCCATTTATATAAGCATTTAAACCACTAGAAGAAACATACATTTAAGTTAATTTTAAACCATCTAGTTAATAGAGAAAGAACAACAATGTTTTCACATTCTCAAAGGGAAGGCAAATTCCCCCTTTACCCTCACTTCCAGGGGAAGTATGTCCATAAACAAAAATATAATAACCATGAAAATATTATTGTCAGCATTTCCAAACTAAAAAAAAACAGTTCCACAAAATCTTGCAACAATATGATAATCATAAAAATATTATTGTTAGTATCCTTAAACTAACAAAACAATTCTACAAAATCTTGCAACAATATGATAATCGTAAATATATTATTTTAGTGTTCTCAAACTAACAAAACAATTCTACAAAATCTTGCAACAATATGATAATCGTAAATATATTATTTTAGTGTTCTCAAACTAACAAAACAATTCTACAAAATCTTGCAACAATATGATAATCGTAAATATATTATTTTAGTGTTCTCAAACTAACAAAACAATTCTACAAAATCTTGCAACAATATGATAATCATAAAAATATTATTGTTAGTGTTCTCAAAGTAACAAAACAATTCTACAAAATCTTGCAACAATATGATGATAAAAATATTATTGTTAGTGTTCCCAAACTAACAAAACAATTCTACAAAATCTTGCAACAATATGACAATCATAAAAATATTATTGTTAGTGTTCTCAAACTAACAAAACAATTCTACAAAATCTTGCAACAACATGATAATCATAAAAATATTATTGTTAGTGTTCTCAAACTAACAAAACAATTTTACAAAATTTTGCAACAATATGATAGTAATAAAAATATTATTGTTAGTGTTCTCAAACTAACAAAACAATTCTACAAAATCTTGCAACAATATGACAGTGATAAAAATATTATTGTTAGTGTTCTCAAACTAACAAAACAATCCTACAAAATCTTGCAACAATATGATAGTGATAAAAATATTATTGTTAGTGTTCTCAAACTAACAAAACAGTTCCACAAAATCTTGCACCAGTATAGTTGGTACAAATGTCTCATAAAGAAGTTAAGAAACAATCTTTTAGTACACACAACTTGTAAAGTAAATTATCACTTGAAATGCATTTGTGGAACTGTTTTAATTTTCATGCATAAAAGAGAAAAAAAAACTATACTTACTTTAGGTGGTGGAAATCATGTGCTTCAGGTGAAGGGAAAAATGGAAAGTGGTAACCAGAATGGGCATTTAATGTTGAGAAGGTGGCTAGTATAACCCATAACCAACAGGTTGCAGTGTGACTGCCCATAAAGAGAACTCAAGGATTGTTGGCAAAACACTGGATAAAACATATTCCACTGGATGACAATAAATTGCACTTATAGCGATTGGAGCTGTCCACTCGTGATGTTGTTTATGAATGTATTTGTAGATGTGAGGATGGTGAAGAAACCTTCATTATATACATAAACATCTTTAACCTATATTAAAACTAATATAAATCAAGGTACATATCATTTGTCTTAACTAGGAATCTATTAAGTGTTTGAGTGTAGAAATTTTAGTATGTATATAAACACAGCAAAACTAATGTCAGGAGAATGTGATAAATATGCACTCATGATACCTTAACGATATAAAACTGATGTTAGAAATTCTCCAGAATAAACAATTACATTCTATAGTTTTAAACATTTTAATAGTTAAATCTAAACACATTATAAGAAAAATTATAATTTTCCTAAATTAAAATGTATTTCCAATAGGTACTTCCCTTTTCTCACCCAAACTTTGGTTTTCTTGTTTTATGCTGCTCTCTGTTTGAAAACTTCTTTGAATGCATGCCACAAGCCTTCAATCTTCCTTCTGTTGGACTCCCAACACATCTCTCATTTAAACAAGCTCTACGCCAAGAACAAAAAGGGAGAAAATTCACATAGGAGAGGATGGTGCAAGAAACAGACATGAAACAAGTAGAATCATTCAACACCATGACAGAAAATTGGTAAGAAATGATGTGTCCCAAGATGTAGAGTGGCTAGGGCATGGCATAGCAACAATCCTCTTCTGTTCTACTCTATTGGTGGTGTGGTCCTGAACAGGCACATTAAGATGCAAATATCATGAGGACTTTACACTCTAGTGATCTTACATGATAAACAATCTCAAGGATAAGTGTACACAGCCATGGAAACATAGGGATCAACATAGCCAGTACAGACAGAATATCTGGTCAGTTACCACCCGTGACAGAATGGGGTCCAAAAGGAAGCTGAAGCACTATCTACACTACATCTCTGTTTCTGCATCCACAGGATATCACCTACCAACTGTGGCTGTTCACCTGATCTTGATGTGGGTGTGGCACGAGAACATACAAGAAATCCTCAACAGTATAATCTCCTCCATTGTCCAATAAAGATGAGACAAATGAGAAGACAAGGTGAAACAGATGATGGGTGAAAGAGATTACACCAGGAAGGAGACATTGAATCCAACTGGCTAGTGTATCCAAGGAAAGATAAGAGGGCTGTGAAGGAGGAAACAAGAACCCTGGAATGAATAGGAGCATACAAGGGGATTCGATTCATGGTTCCACTTGCCATGTAAAGCCCACTGGAGCAAATGCAAATAAGCCCTGCCAAGGAGTATGAAAGGTTTGTGAGTCAACCACCACCACCACCACCACAAACGCTATAGAACCTTTCTAGTAGAAAGAGCAGACAGGACAGTCCAAGTGGTCAGCTGTATAAAATGGAGTCTCAGAGGAGAATGTAGGGCCCAACCAAGATGGGTGTTGAAGAAAACAGAGCATTAAGAAGGAGCTGATGAGTAGGATTGTCTGACTCCTGTTTGGAACTGGAAAAACATACGGGACAGAAGACTGAAGGACAAGACCCTAAGGTGTATACCATTCCACAAAAAGGGCAAACTGGCAGTCGTAAAACCCACATGGTAGGAGGACAAGAACTGCCTCAGATAGATAGTGGCATGACCAGGGATTCCAAAGAGGAAGGAAGGAAATGCCATGTACTGTTGCCAAAAATGGCAAACAGCAATACCATGAGAAGCTGTGACAGAAAAAGCTGGAAAGGATAAGACAAAAAACAGGATTTGGAGCCACACCACAGCTCTGATGAAGAACACTGGGTATCTCACAAGAATAGACCGAGCCCTGTTGAACATGAGCAACCCACGACAACAAGGACACAGGAAAACCAAGGTTGGAAAATGAAGCAGAGGTAGGATGAACAGGAAAGTTTGGGACTCATCCTCCCAAATAAGTAAACTGAATCACAACTGGTGATCCAAAATGTGGAAGTCTACTAAAACAAATTACAAGCACAGACTGATCCAAAGCTTATAGGAAAGAGGCATATTATTGCTATCATAAAATAAGAGGGTAAAAGCACAATATAAACCTGGACAAAAAACAAAAAAAACAATAGCAAGAACTTAAACAACACATACCTGAGATATAAGCTCTGAGAGAACCAACAAAGGCTGAACAGAATCCTCAGAAAGGTGTAGTTAAGCACAGCAAATTTTGGGGTGATCAAAATTATCTTCAGCATATGCCTGTAAAAGGTTCAAAAGTACAGGAAGAATAAAGCCACAAACAATGTGGTTTCCATATAGTGCTTCATCCCTGTGAGAACAAAGGTCATGAAATCCCCCAATGGGTCACCATGCTTTTGGCTAACAGATGAGTGATATGCACACAAAGTAGTAACAGTGACTTTGGAATTAACGGGTGATACAAAACCAGCAAAAAATGTAGAGCAAATAAAAGATAGTTCAACTAAGGGAATTTGAAGTAAGTTAATTCAAACAAAGTTAAAGAATGTTAAACCACTTATAGGGTGATAATTATAAAAATAATTATTCTAAAGAAAAACATCTTCTCTCTCAATAATGATGTAATGAAAAGTGATAGCTCCATGGTGGGGCATAGAGGGAGTCATATAACAGTAGTGCTCTCTTATTGGTAGAGACATCATACATAAGAGATGTAATGAAACTTTGTGTTCTATCAGAAAGAGGTAAGGCTGTTGGCATGCATTCAAAAATATTTGCAAATAGAAGGAAGCACAAAGTGAGAAAAGCTAATCTTGTGAAAATAGGTAGTGTATCAAAAATATGTGTTTATTATTACAACCACCAGTGCAATATTAATTACATAGTATAATATACACTGGTACTGTAGCAAAAAATAAGTAATAAAGCATGTGTTATTTCGACATGCTGTTTATAAACTACAATTATTCTTAATGTTTTATTGTCACTACAACATGACTTTTATATGAAAAATTTGAATCTGGGTGTTGCTTAATAATGTTATTTAATTATGTGACACTTCTGTGTAGGAACAATATAATCTTATCCTCCTCTGTAAGAACAATAACATCTTATCCTCCTCTGTAAGAACAATAACATCTTATTCTCCTCTGTAAGAACAATAACATCTTATCCTCCTCTGTAAGAACAATAACATCTTATTCTCCTCTGTAAGAACAATAACATCTTATTCTCCTCTGTAAGAACAATAACATCTTATCCTCCTCTGTAAGAACAATAACATCTTATTCTCCTCTGTAAGAACAATAACATCTTATTCTCCTCTGTAAGAACAATAACACCTTATCCTCATTTGTAAGAACAATAACACCTTATCCTCCTCTGTAAGAACAATAACACCTTATCCTCCTCTGTAAGAACAATAACATCTTATTCTCCTCTGTAAGAACAATAACACCTTATCCTCCTCTGTAAGAACAATAACACCTTATCCTCATTTATAAGAACAATAACATCTTATTCTCCTCTGTAAGGAACAATAACATCTTATTCTCCTCTGTAAGAACAATAACATCTTATTCTCCTCTGTAGGAACAATAACACCTTATCCTCCTCTGTAAGAACAATAACACCTTATCCTCATTTATAAGAACAATAACATCTTATTCTCCTCTGTAAGAACAATAACATCTTATCCTCCTCTGTAAGAACAATAACATCTTATCCTCCTCTGTAAGAACAATAACATCTTATTCTCCTCTGTAAGAACAATAACACCTTATCCTCCTCTGTAAGAACAATAACACCTTATCCTCATTTATAAGAACAATAACATCTTATCCTCCTCTGTAAGAACAATAACATCTTATCCTCCTCTGTAAAACAATATAATAATATCCTCCTCTGTAAGAACAATAACATCTTATCCTCCTCTGTAAGAACAATAACATCTTATCCTCCTCTGTAAGAACAATAACATCTTATTCTCCTCTGTAAGAACAATAACATCTTATTCTCCTCTGTAAGAACAATAACATCTTATTCTCCTCTGTAAGAACAATAACATCTTATTCTCCTCTGTAAGAACAATAACATCTTATTCTCCTCTGTAAGAACAATAACATCTTATTCTCCTCTGTAAGAACAATAACATCTTATTCTCCTCTTTAAGAACAATAACATCTTATTCTCCTCTGTAAGAACAATAACACCTTATTCTCCTCTGTAAGAACAATAACACCTTATCCTCATTTATAAGAACAATAACATCTTATCCTCCTCTGTAAGAACAATAACATCTTATCCTCCTCTGTAAAACAATATAATAATATCCTCCTCTGTAAGAACAATAACATCTTATCCTCCTCTGTAAGAACAATAACATCTTATCCTCCTCTGTAAGAACAATAACATCTTATTCTCCTCTGTAAGAACAATAACATCTTATTCTCCTCTGTAAGAACAATAACATCTTATTCTCCTCTGTAAGAACAATAACATCTTATTCTCCTCTGTAAGAACAATAACATCTTATTCTCCTCTGTAAGAACAATAACATCTTATTCTCCTCTTTAAGAACAATAACATCTTATTCTCCTCTGTAAGAACAATAACACCTTATTCTCCTCTGTAAGAACAATAACATCTTATTCTCCTCTGTAAGAACAATAACATCTTATTCTCCTCTGTAAGAACAATAACATCTTATTCTCCTCTGTAAGAACAATAACATCTTATTCTCCTCTGTAAGAACAATAACATCTTATTCTCCTCTTTAAGAACAATAACATCTTATTCTCCTCTGTAAGAACAATAACATCTTATTCTCCTCTGTAAGAACAATAACATCTTATCATCCTCTGTAAGAACAATAACATCTTATCCTCCTCTGTAAGAACAATAACATCTTATCCTCCTCTGTAAGAACAATAACATCTTCTTCTCCTCTGTAAGAACAATAACATCTTATCCTCCTCTGTAAGAACAATAACATCTTATTCTCCTCTGTAAGAACAATAACACCTTATTCTGATCTGTACAAACAATATCATCCTATCCTCCTCTGTAAGAACAATAACATCTTATTCTCCTCTGTAAAACAATATAATAATATCCTCCTCTGTAAAACAATGTAATAATATCCTCCTCTGTAAGAACAATAACATCTTATCCTCCTCTGTAAAAACAATATAATAATATCCTCCTCTGTAAGAACAATAACATCTTATCCTCCTCTGTTAAACAATGTAATAATATTCTCCTCTGTAAGAACAATAACATCTTATCCTCCTCTGTAAAACAATGTAATAATATCCTCCTCTGTAAGAACAATAACATCTTATCCTCCTCTGTAAAACAATATAATAATATCCTCCTCTGTAAAACAATATAATAATATCCTCCTCTGTAAGAACAATAACATCTTATCCTCCTCTGTAAAACAATATAATAATATCCTCCTCTGTAAAACAATATAATAATATCCTCCTCTGTAAAACAATATAATAATATCTTCCTCTGTAAAACAATGTAATAATATTCTCCTCTGTAAAACAATGTAATAATATCCTCCTCTGTAAAACAATGTAATAATATCCTCCTCTGTAAGAACAATAACATCTCATCTTCCTCTTTACAGAAGAAATTAAGTGATTACAGCTAAGCAGTAAATAGGTTATCAATAAACCAGTTAGTTATTTCTAGTTAAACATTAAACGTATCAGGTTTACAAGACTTTACCTGTGGGAGTAGTAAAATGCTATTTCTTCGACCAACACAAAAACAATCAATTCTAACAGAACCCATTGAAAGGTAGGAAGTTCTGGACCTATAGAATAACCTATCACATTTCTCAGGTAATAGGCACAAATTAAGACAGGTATTCCAAAGATAAACTGATTTACAAGAGCCTGTTTGATTACTTGGATGACTTTCACATGTTCCACCTACAATAACCACAACAAAAAATATTTAAAATCAGATATTACCCAATTCAATCAAAGCAAATAAGAAAGAGATCTCTAATTATGTTCCTATAAATTCAAATAAATCTACTAACATAAATTACATACACCTGTTACAAATATGCATGTAATGAAGTGAAATATCTAGAGGATATCCACTATTGGAATCAGTTGATGTATTAAAGATTGAACCCTACTTCAAGCCATGAAAAAAAACTGTTCAACAAGATGTGTGAAATCAGCAATGTCGAGAAAACCCATTTGTAGAGAAAAATATATATGTAAAAATGGCTCGTTTGGGTCTACATAAAATATTTTCTCAACCGAAACAAGCCACATTTACATATATAAGATGTGTGAAACATTTGAATGATGATAAAACTGAAATCATACAATTAAAGAAACAAATACAAACTTTGAAACTGTTCCAATTGAAAACAGTAATTCTACAAATCCAGTAGACAAACATCAAGTAACTCTTACACACTATGAGCTTAGAAGTGTGTAATGTAACTAATCTAAGTTTACTTTAGTCAGTGTAATGTAACTAATCTAAAATTTCTTTAGTCAGTGTAATGTAACTAATCTAAGTTTACTTTAGTCAGTGTAATGTAACTAATCTAAAATTTCTTTAGTCAGTGTAATGTAACTAATCTAAGTTTACTTTAGTCAGTGTAATGTAACTAATCTAAAATTTCTTTAGTCAGTGTAATGTAACTAATCTAAGTTTACTTTAGTCAGTGTAATGTAACTAATCTAAATTTTCTTTACTCAGTGTAGTGTAACTAATCTAAAATTTCTTTACTCAGTGTAATGTAACTAATCTAAAATTTCTTTACTTAGTGTAGTGTAACTAATCTAAATTTTCTTTACTCAGTGTAATGTAACTAATCTAAATTGTCTTTATTCAGTGTAATGTAACTAATCTAAGTTTTCTTTAGTCAGTGTAATGTAACTAATCTAAATTTTCTTTACTCAGTGTAGTGTAACTAATCTAAATTTTCTTTACTCAGTGTAATGTAACTAATCTAAATTTTCTTTACTCAGTGTAATGTAACTAATCTAAATTGTCTTTATTCAGTGTAATGTAACTAATCTAAATTTTCTTTACTCAGTGTAATGTAACTAATCTAAGTTTTCTTTAGTCAGTGTAATGTAACTAATCTAAATTTTCTTTACTCAGTGTAGTGTAACTAATCTAAAATTTCTTTAGTCAGTGTAATGTAACTAATCTAAATTTTCTTTACTCAGTGTAATGTAACTAATCTCAAATTTCTTTACTCAGTGTAGTGTAACTAATCTAAATTTTCTTTAGTCAGTGTAGTGTAACTAATCTAAATTTTCTTTACTCAGTGTAGTGTAACTAATCTAAATTTTCTTTACTCAGTGTAATGTAACTAATCTAAATTTTCTTTAGTCAGTGTAGTGTAACTAATCTAAATTTTCTTTACTCAGTGTAGTGTAACTAATCTAAATTTTCTTTACTCAGTGTAATGTAACTAATCTAAATTTTCTTTACTCAGTGTAATGTAACTAATCTAAATTGTCTTTATTCAGTGTAATGTAACTAATCTAAATTTTCTTTACTCAGTGTAATGTAACTAATCTAAATTGTCTTTATTCAGTGTAATGTAACTAATCTAAGTTTTCTTTAGTCAGTGTAATGTAACTAATCTAAATTTTCTTTACTCAGTGTAGTGTAACTAATCTAAAATTTCTTTAGTCAGTGTAATGTAACTAATCTAAATTTTCTTTACTCAGTGTAATGTAACTAATCTCAAATTTCTTTACTCAGTGTAGTGTAACTAATCTAAATTTTCTTTAGTCAGTGTAGTGTAACTAATCTAAATTTTCTTTAGTCAGTGTAGTGTAACTAATCTAAATTTTCTTTAGTCAGTGTAATGTAACTAATCTAAATTTTCTTTACTCAGTGTAATGCAACTAATCTAAAATTTCTTTAGTCAGTGTAGTGTAACTAATCTAAAATTTCTTTAGTCAGTGTAATGTAACTAACCTAAGTTTTCTTTAGTCAGTGTAATGTAACTAATCTAAGTTTTCTTTAGTCAGTGTAATGCAACTAATCTAAAATTTCTTTACTCAGTGTAGTGTGACTAATCTAAAATTTCTTTAGTCAGTGTAGTGCAACTAATCTAAAATTTCTTTACTCAGTGTAATGTAACTAATCTAAATTTTCTTTAGTCAGTGTAATGCAACTAATCTAAAATTTCTTTACTCAGTGTAATGTAACTAATCTAAATTTTCTTTACTCAGTGTAGTGTAACTAATCTAAATTTTCTTTACTCAGTGTAATGTAACTAATCTAAATTTTCTTTACTCAGTGTAATGTAACTAATCTCAAATTTCTTTACTCAGTGTAGTGTAACTAATCTAAATTTTCTTTAGTCAGTGTAGTGTAACTAATCTAAATTTTCTTTAGTCAGTGTAGTGTAACTAATCTAAATTTTCTTTACTCAGTGTAATGTAACTAATCTCAAATTTCTTTACTCAGTGTAGTGTGACTAATCTAAAATTTCTTTAGTCAGTGTAATGCAACTAATCTAAAATTTCTTTACTCAGTGTAATGTAACTAATCAGTGTAATGTAACTAATCTAAATTTTCTTTAGTCAGTGTAATGTAACTAATCTAAATTTTCTTTACTCAGTGTAATGTAACTAATCTAAAATTTCTTTACTCAGTGTAATGTAACTAATCTAAATTTTCTTTACTCAGTGTAATGCAACTAATCTAAAATTTCTTTACTCAGTGTAATGTAACTAATCTAAATTTTCTTTACTCAGTGTAGTGTAACTAATCTAAATTTTCTTTACTCAGTGTAATGTAACTAATCTAAATTTTCTTTACTCAGTGTAATGTAACTAATCTCAAATTTCTTTACTCAGTGTAGTGTAACTAATCTAAATTTTCTTTAGTCAGTGTAGTGTAACTAATCTAAATTTTCTTTACTCAGTGTAATGTAACTAATCTAAATTTTCTTTACTCAGTGTAATGTAACTAATCTCAAATTTCTTTACTCAGTGTAGTGTAACTAATCTAAAATTTCTTTAGTCAGTGTAATGTAACTAATCTAAATTTTCTTTACTCAGTGTAGTGTAACTAATCTAAATTTTCTTTACTCAGTGTAATGTAACTAATCTAAATTTTCTTTACTCAGTGTAATGTAACTAATCTAAATTTTCTTTACTCAGTGTAATGTAACTAATCTAAAATTTCTTTACTCAGTGTAATGTAACTAATCTAAATTTTCTTTACTCAGTGTAATGTAACTAATCTAAATTTTCTTTACTCAGTGTAATGTAACTAATCTAAATTTTCTTTACTCAGTGTAATGTAACTAATCTAAAATTTCTTTACTCAGTGTAATGTAACTAATCTAAATTTTCTTTACTCAGTGTAATGTAACTAATCTAAAATTTCTTTACTCAGTGTAGTGTGACTAATCTAAAATTTCTTTACTCAGTGTAATGTAACTAATCTAAATTTTCTTTACTCAGTGTAATGTAACTAATCTAAATTTTCTTTACTCAGTGTAATGTAACTAATCTAAATTTTCTTTAGTCAGTGTAATGCAACTAATCTAAAATTTCTTTACTCAGTGTAGTGTGACTAATCTAAAATTTCTTTACTCAGTGTAATGTAACTAATCTAAATTTTCTTTACTCAGTGTAATGTAACTAATCTAAATTTTCTTTAGTCAGTGTAATGCAACTAATCTAAAATTTCTTTACTCAGTGTAGTGTGACTAATCTAAAATTTCTTTACTCAGTGTAATGTAACTAATCTAAAATTTCTTTACTCAGTGTAATGTAACTAATCTAAATTTTCTTTACTCAGTGTAATGTAACTAATCTAAATTTTCTTTACTCAGTGTAGTGTGACTAATCTAAATTTTCTTTACTCAGTGTAGTGTGACTAATCTAAAATTTCTTTACTCAGTGTAATGTAACTAATCTAAAATTTCTTTAGTCAGTGTAATGTAACTAATCTAAAATTTCTTTAGTCAGTGTAATGCAACTAATCTAAAATTTCTTTAGTCAGTGTAATGCAACTAATCTAAAATTTCTTTACTCAGTGTAGTGTGACTAATCTAAAATTTCTTTAGTCAGTGTAATGTAACTAATCTAAAATTTCTTTAGTCAGTGTAATGCAACTAATCTAAAATTTCTTTAGTCAGTGTAGTGTAACTAATCTAAAATTTCTTTACTCAGTGTAATGTAACTAATCTAAAATTTCTTTACTCAGTGTAGTGTGACTAATCTAAAATTTCTTTAGTCAGTGTAATGTAACTAATCTAAAATTTCTTTAGTCAGTGTAATGCAACTAATCTAAAATTTCTTTACTCAGTGTAATGTAACTAATCTAAAATTTCTTTACTCAGTGTAGTGTGACTAATCTAAAATTTCTTTAGTCAGTGTAATGTAACTAATCTAAAATTTCTTTACTCAGTGTAATGTAACTAATCTAAAATTTCTTTAGTCAGTGTAGTGTAACTAATCTAAAATTTCTTTAGTCAGTGTAATGCAACTAATCTAAAATTTCTTTAGTCAGTGTAATGCAACTAATCTAAAATTTCTTTACTCAGTGTAGTGTGACTAATCTAAAATTTCTTTAGTCAGTGTAATGTAACTAATCTAAAATTTCTTTACTCAGTGTAGTGTGACTAATCTAAAATTTCTTTAGTCAGTGTAGTGTAACTAATCTAAAATTTCTTTAGTCAGTGTAATGTAACTAATCTAAAATTTCTTTAGTCAGTGTAATGCAACTAATCTAAAATTTCTTTAGTCAGTGTAATGCAACTAATCTAAAATTTCTTTACTCAGTGTAGTGTAACTAATCTAAAATTTCTTTAGTCAGTGTAATGTAACTAATCTAAGTTTTCTTTAGTCAGTGTAGTGTAACTAATCTAAATTTTCTTTAGTCAGTGTAATGTAACTAATCTAAGTTTTCTTTAGTCAGTGTAGTGTAACTAATCTAAATTGTCTTTACTCAGTGTAATGTAACTAATCTAAGTTTTCTTTAGTCAGTGTAATGTAACTAATCTAAATTTTCTTTACTCAGTGTAGTGTAACTAATCTAAAATTTCTTTAGTCAGTGTAATGTAAGTAATCTAAGTTTTCTTTAGTCAGTGTAGTGTAACTAATCTAAATTTTCTTTAGTCAGTGTAGTGTAACTAATCTAAATTTTCTTTAGTCAGTGTAATGTAACTAATCTAAATTGTCTTTACTCAGTGTAATGTAACTAATCTAAGTTTTCTTTAGTCAGTGTAATGTAACTAATCTAAATTTTCTTTACTCAGTGTAGTGTAACTAATCTAAAATTTCTTTACTCAGTGTAGTGTGACTAATCTAAAATTTCTTTACTCAGTGTAATGTAACTAATCTAAAATTTCTTTAGTCAGTGTAATGCAACTAATCTAAAATTTCTTTAGTCAGTGTAATGCAACTAATCTAAAATTTCTTTACTCAGTGTAGTGTGACTAATCTAAAATTTCTTTAGTCAGTGTAGTGTGACTAATCTAAAATTTCTTTAGTCAGTGTAATGTAACTAATCTAAAATTTCTTTAGTCAGTGTAATGCAACTAATCTAAAATTTCTTTAGTCAGTGTAATGTAACTAATCTAAAATTTCTTTACTCAGTGTAGTGTGACTAATCTAAAATTTCTTTAGTCAGTGTAGTGTAACTAATCTAAAATTTCTTTAGTCAGTGTAGTGTAACTAATCTAAAATTTCTTTAGTCAGTGTAATGCAACTAATCTAAAATTTCTTTAGTCAGTGTAATGCAACTAATCTAAAATTTCTTTAGTTAGTGTAATGTAACTAATCTAAAATTTCTTTAGTCAGTGTAATGCAACTAATCTAAAATATCTTTAGTTAGTGTAATGCAACTAATCTAAAATTTCTTTACTCAGTGTAATGTGACTAATCTAAAATTTTTTTACTCAGTGTAGTGTGACTAATCTAAAATTTCTTTACTCAGTGTAATGTAACTAATCTAAAATTTCTTTACTCAGTGTAATGTAACTAATTAAAAATTTCTTTAGTCAGTGTAATGCAACTAATCTAAAATTTCTTTAGTCAGTGTAATGCAACTTATCTAAAATTTCTTTCGTCAGTGTAATGCAACTAATCTAAAATTTCTTTAGTCAGTGTAATGCAACTAATCTAAAATTTCTTTAGTCAGTGTAATATAACTAATCTAAATTTTCTTTTCTCAGTGTAATGGAACTAATCTAAATTTTCTTTAGTCAGTGTAGTGTAACTAATCTAAATTTTCTTTACTCAGTGTAGTGTAACTAACCTAAATGTTCTTTAGTCAGTGTTGTGTAATTAATCTAATTTTTTTTTACTCAGTGTAGGGTAACTAAGGTAAACAATGCCTTGAGAAGTGTGTATTTAATATTATGTTGAAAATGTTTAATGTCTTTCTGAATGAGAAGTCCTTGCATATTAAACTGATATGTTACAAGTCAGTGTAACAGTGTAAGCAAACTCACAGGATATGGTGCATTATCTTGGATCTTGTATCTCAAAAGGAATGCTGGCTTTCCAGTCAAGTCTACCAAAGTGTACAACCCTCCAATACCCCAGTAGATACCAATGTTTACATAAAATGTTCCTGTTAAATAAAGATAATTAGAAATGAATATTCATACTAAACCAAGACAAGAAAGATGTAAACAGTGTATCTACATATAGTTTAACCCTTTAGTTAGCAATCTTGTGAAATATCAATGATGATGATGGTGTTTAGAACATTGACATCTTGGTGCATCAGTTCTATGTACCAATTGTATCAAGTGGGAAGAAAACAAAAATCTAACAGATGAAACAGTTTGAAACTTTAAAATTATTTGTATAGGTTATGTTACTTGTGTATATAAAATGTGTTATTTTTATGTGTGACTTTTGAAGAGACTTCAAGCTCTGAAATTTCAAAATGTTTCATTTGTGATGTATATTTTTTAAACAAAGATTTATAAATGCTTGCTTTACTGACAGATTTAAATTTAGTCATTGAAACTATTGTTTATGTTTTTCTACATTTTTTTAAAACTTTCATGAAGTATTATTTTATTAAAGTGTAAATTTTATCTTTGTTTTGACTCAAAAATCAAGATAAGCATTTCATGAGTTTACAACAACAGGTGAACAATAAAAATAACTTTTTTTTACAAAACTAAAATAACAATTGTGTTTTAAGATAGCTAATCAGGTTATAATTAATATATGTATCTTTTACATTCATTTATGTATTTGGTTTTTCCTTTCTTTTAGGGGATTTCTCTGCCAATTCAAGTAAGTACACAGGCTAACAAGGTGTAATGCAAACAAAGCCTAACATACCAGTCTAACAGGAAACTTGTTATACTTGAGTTTAAGTAAACCTACTTTATTTTGTTCAACAAAAAATCTTTTGTATCCTATTATACTTCACCATCATAGCTGATACAAGTATAAAGTCTGGTTTTAGTGATTGTATGACATCAGTACTTATGTAAACTTAGAAACAAACCTTCAGAGCCCCCAAAATGCTTCTAACCCCTTAGCTAACTTTTATATGGATTCTTGAATATTAATATCAATTTTCAGATAAATTAGTTCAGTCAAAAATGAGACACACAAGAATTCTTTCTCTCCTCATTCTGGGGTACCATAAGAAGATTTTTTCTAATTTTTCTCAAGGTTGAAAACAACATTTTAAATAGTTTTGTAAAGTAGTCAGACACATACATCGATATAACAGAGAATTATTCTAGAAATTAGTACACCTGAGAAAACCATTAAATTATGATAAACTCATTTCAGTAAAACCCTGATCTTTCTAAAATAACCAATCACCTTGTGAATAATTTCTACAAACACTCCAATATCTAAAATAATAATTAGATACTAACTGTATAAAACACTTCTACTGGTGTATCCTACAAAATTTTTTCCACAATAACCAATCACTGAAACTTTTATTCAGTGTTATATTTTAAAACAAAGTATACTTAACACTGCCTGTTATTGTTCCATTTTTTTCTAATAGACTTCAAAATGCATTTCTGTTTTACTAGTCATATACAAATCAACACCTAATTTACCTAACTGACCTAATTAACACAATCTCCAAAGTACTGAACTTCCAAAAGCGAAGACACCTTCCAACTTACCCCATATATTCATATTGTACTCATCATTATCAAAATACTGGTCAATTTTCTCCCACTGACTTTGCCAGAAATATCCAGAAGCTCCCCAGAAGCACTGCAGATACCTGAAAATATATGAAGATCCAGGCAGTCCACCACTTACAAAAATAATTATACAGTTTGAACCTACCAAACACTGGTTTAAAGTGAACAAACTCATAATGTAAAGCAGATGTACACTATTTAACAAAATAATTACAATATGAACCTACTAAACACTGATTTAAAGTGAACAAACTCATTATGTGAAGTAGACGTACACCATTTAACAGAATAATTACAATATGAACCTACTAAACACTGATTTAAGGTGAACAAACTCATTATGTGAAGTAGACGTACACCATTTAACAGAATAATTACAATATGAACCTACTAAACACTGATTTAAAGTGAACAAACTCATTATGTGAAGTAGACGTACACTATTTAACAGAATAATTACAATATGAACCTACTAAACACTGATATAAAGTGAACAAACTCATTATGTGAAGTAGACGTACACTATTTAACAGAATAATTACAATATGAACCTACTAAACACTGATATAAAGTGAACAAACTCATTATGTGAAGTAGGCGTGCACTATTTAACAGAATAATTACAATATGAACCTACTAAACACTGATGTAAAGTGAACAAACTCATTATGTGAAGTAGACGTACACCATTTAACAGAATAATTACAATATGAACCTACTAAACACTGATTTAAAGTGAACAAACTCATTATGTGAAGTACACGTACACCATTTAACAGAATAATTACAATATGAACCTACTAAACACTGATTTAAAGTGAACAAACTCATTATGTGAAGTAGGCGTACACCATTTAACAGAATAATTACAATATGAACCTACTAAACACTGATTTAAAGTGAACAAACTCATTATGTGAAGTAGACGTACACCATTTAACAGAATAATTACAATATGAACCTACTAAAACACTGATTTAAAGTGAACAAACTCATTATGTGAAGTAGACGTACACCATTTAACAGAATAATTACAATATGAACCTACTAAACACTGATATTGTAGTGACCACTAAATATATGAATCAGTTTCTGTGTAGATAAAGAGAGACTCCAAGTTAACTATGATATGTAGTTATACATATGTAGTTATGTAGCTTATGAAAAACATTCCTAATACTTCCAGGTATATGTAGAAGTAATAGTAAAATCTGTATTTCTAGAAGTAATAGTAAAAACTGTATTTGTAGAAGTAATAGTAAAATCTGTATTTGCAGAAGTAATAATAAAAATTGTATTTGTAGAAGTAACATGAGAAACTGATTTTTGGTTACCAACAAACTAAGAGCAGCTGAGTAAGAAACATTGACACTTTAAAGTAACCACTGTACATACAAAAGTGCTGGACCTTCTGAATATACAGACTTTACAATAACCACTGTACATACAGAAGTGCTGGACCTTCTGAATATACAGACTTTACAATAACAACTGTATATACAGAAGTGCTGGACCTTCTGAATATACAGACTTTACAATAACAACTGTACATACAGAAGTGCTGGACCTTCTGAATATACAGACTTTACAATAACCACTGTACATACAGAAGTGCTGGACCTTCTGAATATACAGACTTTAGAATAACCACTGTACATACAGAAGTGCTGGACCTTCTGAATATACAGACTTTACAATAACCACTGTACATACAGAAGTGCTAGACCTGAATATACAGACTTTACATACAGCACTGTACATACAGAAGTGCTGGACCTTCTGAATGTACAGAGTTTACAATAACCACTATACATACAGAAGTGCTGGACCTTCTGAATATACAGAGTTTACAATAACCACTGTACATACAGAAGTGCTGGACCTTCTGAATATACAGAGTTTACAATAACCACTGTACATACAGAAGTGCTGGACCTTCTGAATATACAGAGTTTACAATAACCACTATACATACAGAAGTGCTGGACACTGAATATACAGACTTTACAATAACCACAATACATACAGAAGTGCTGGACCTTCTAAATATACAGACTTTACAATAACAACTGTACATACAGAAGTGCTGGACCTTCTGAATATACAGACTTTACAATAACCACTGTACATACAGAAGTGCTGGACCTTCTGAATATACAGACTTTACAATAACCACTGTAGATACAGAAGTGCTGGACCTTCTGAATATACAGACTTTAGAATAACCACTGTACATACAGAAGTGCTGCACCTTCTGAATATACAGACTTTACAATAACCACTGTACATACAGAAGTGCTGGACCTTCTGAATATACAGACTTTACAATAACCACTGTAGATACAGAAGTGCTAGACCTGAATATACAGACTTTACATAAAGCACTGTACATACAGAAGTGCTGGACCTTCTGAATATACAGACTTTACAATAACCACTGTACATTCAGAGGTGCTGGACCTTCTAAATATACAGACTTTACAATAATCACTGTACATACAGAAGTGCTGGACCTGAATATACAGACTTTACAATAACCACTGTACATACAGAAGTGCTGGACCTTCTGAATATACAGACTTTAGAATAACCACTGTACATACAGAAGTGCTGGACTTTCTGAATATACAGACTTTACAATAACCACTATACATACAGAAGTGCTAGACCTTCTAAATATACAGACTTTACAATAACAACTGTACATACAGAAGTGCTGTACCTTCTGAATATACAGACTTTACAATAACCACTGTAGATACAGAAGTGCTAGACCTGAATATACGGACTTTACATAAAGCACTGTACATACAGAAGTGCTGGACCTTCTGAATATACAGACTACAATAATCACTGTTCATACAGAAGTGCTGGACCTTCTGAATATACAGACTTTACAATAACCACTGTAGATACAGAAGTGCTAGACCTGAATATACAGACTTTACATAAAGCACTGTACATACAGAAGTGCTGGACCTTCTGAATATACAGACTTTACAATAACCACTGTACATACAGAAGTTCTGGACCTTCTGAATATACAGACTTTACAATAACCACTATACATACAGAAGTGCTGGACCTTCTAAATATACAGACTTTACAATAACAACTGTACATACAGACGTGCTGGACCTGAATATACGGACTTTACATAAAGCACTGTACATACAGATGTGCTGGACCTTCTGAATATACAGACTTTAGAATAACCACTGTACATACAGAAGTGCTGGACCTTCTGAATATACAGACTTTACAATAACCACTATACATACAGAAGTGCTGGACCTTCTGAATATACAGACTACAATAATCACTGTTCATACAGAAGTGCTGGACCTTCTGAATATACAGACTTTAGAATAACCACTGTACATACAGAAGTGCTGGACCTTCTGAATATACAGACTTTACAATAACCACTATACATACAGAAGTGCTGGACCTTCTGAATATACAGACTACAATAATCACTGTTCATACAGAAGTGCTGGACCTTCTGAATATACAGAGTTTACAATAACCACTGTACATACAGAAGTGCTGGACCTTCTGAATATACAGAGTTTACAATAACCACTGTACATACAGAAGTGCTGGACCTTCTGAATATACAGACTTTACAATAACCACTGTACATACAGAAGTGCTGGACCTTCTGAATATACAGACTTTACAATAACCACTGTACATACAGAAGTGCTGGACCTTCTGAATATACAGACTTTACAATAACCACTGTACATACAGAAGTGCTGGACCTTCTGAATATACAGAGTTTACAATAACCACTATACATACAGAAGTGCTGGACCTTCTGAATATACAGAGTTTACAATAACCACTGTACATACAGAAGTGCTGGACCTTCTGAATATACAGACTTTACAATAACCACTGTACATACAGAAGTGCTGGACCTTCTGAATATACAGACTTTAAAATAACCACTGTACATACAGAAGTGCTGGACCTTCTGAATATACAGACTTTACAATAACCACTGTACATACAGAAGTGCTGGACCTTCTGAATATACAGACTTTACAATAACCACTATACATACAGAAGTGCTGGACCTTCTGAATATTTTGTTTTTATTTCCTACTTATGTTATTGTTCTCTCTGGGAAACAACATCACAGCTTTTGATCTAGAAAAAACATGAGGCACATGATGTATGTATTAAGAAATATTTTGTGTACATACCTTGTGCCATATTCAATCATATTTATTAATTAATATGTACATATAAACATATTTTGTTTCAACACTTGGTTGGAGAAAGCCATACGTTCAAAGTCCAGCACACTGTGTAACCTTAAAAGTGAAAGTCATTTAAACTAAGACTCACCAAGTTAGTGTATTACGGAAGGCAACAAATACAACTAGTGCTGTTCCAAGGATAAACAGACCACTTTTTACTGATGAAACAAGCTGAGCTTTGCGACTCTGCGGCTCTTCATCTACTTTATGAGGAGAGTGACAAATGGCTTCCATTACTGTCTGAAAATATATTAAAGGATATTGTTTTACTTGGTATACAGAAAAACTTCCAAGTCACTAATTTGTTAACATAAAAAGCAGTATCAACATAATATTTTGATAACAAGTAAACAAATAAACATTTTCTACAAATGAAGCTCACTACTACGTTTTTCTTCACACTTCTGACAAGCATGAAGTTGTTGATGTGATCTGTGTATTTTGGGAAGACATGAAAAGATTAGTGTTGAACTGAATGTCTAATGACTTATTACATGCAGAACACTACAACTATCAGAATGGTAAGCTGCTGAATATGCTGAGACATACAGCAAAATGGTAACAGTTGTATAGAATTCTGTAGACATACAGCAAAATGGTAACAGTTGTATAGAATTCTGTAGGAATACAGAACTAGAGACAATAAGATAAACTGTTTCAGGTTGGTTACGTAACTAGTACAGAATCTTCAGTTTCTGGACTAAACGATCCACCAAAAGTGTGGTTTACACTTAGTGTGAACATGTGTATTTTGTTATAGCAAAGCCACATTGAACTTACTACTGTACAATTACTGAATTGGTCAATTAGTATTCTTGATTTGAGAATGAAATGTAACCTAAATGTTTCGTGTTTAACTGATAGTTTAAACTAATTTCAGCATAAATTTATTCTTTAAGCAGGAACACTTGTAATGACAAACTAAAGTTTATGAACTGGAGGATCTGGGTTCAACTAAAACAGAACTGAACATTTTGTTCATAAAAACAACCAAAAAGATAATCTTACTTTACATCTGTGAACTAATACAATGAAACACATAATCCTATTTACTGGCTATAAGCAGCATATATTTAGGTTACTAAATGAAACCAGCTATATTTAAATTAATTATTCATATGTACTCATTAGTAGAGAACTAAATATCAGATTACAATATGACGTGCAAACTCACTCAATAGTTTCAAACAAAATACTTTAATCTGAAGTGTAAAATATTCAACATTATCTATAAATTTTACCCTTGTGACAATAACAAGCTTACAGAATTAAAAACCCACAGTAACGTCAGTTTATTTCAGACATCAATCTCCATTTATATTAATAAAACATAATACAGAAAGGTATAAATATTACACAGTTCTTCCTAAAGTAAGTTTTATCACCAGAGAATACATTAACATACGAGCCTTAAACTGCTTTATATTTTGCAGAAAGGTAATATTTATAAATAAAATTATACATTAACTTATTTACAAAGTACAATAAAGAAGTTAGTAGAATTAATTAACTTTTACAGACTTAAACAAATGATAGTCTTTCACTGAAAGTTCCAGCAATTACATACAACCAATATTACACTTCGTACACTTTAAATGTAAGCCCAGGTTCAAACCTAAAATACACATTTTCATAACTTAAAATTTAATACCTATACTATTTTCAGTCTTAATATGACCACAACAGATTATTCATCTAAGTCTAACAACAGTAACACTAAGAACAACATATGATACCTACAGAATACAGTAAAATTAGTATATATATATCATGAAACTTTTTAAAAATATTTTCTTAAAAAACGTTAAAATAAAGTTGAGATATGTTATAAAAATATAAATATGCTATGTTTGTATTGTTTGTTTTTTTTATCACAAAGTCACATCGGGTTATCTGCTGAGTCCACCGGGGAGAATCGTAGGTCTTATTTTAGGATTCTAAATCCGTAGACTTGCCGCTGTACCAGTGGGAATCCTGAATTATGCAGTAAAATATGATAGTGATTTTAAAAATAATAAATTGCATATCATTTCACTGTTGAGAGTGAGGTACGTCTTAGAGACAACGGACGTTATTAAAAGATTGATTCGCTCATCTAACGTTGAAGCAGATACAGTTTGCTATTAGCATTACCAAAACATCAACCATTGACGTGCTTCTGTCAGTTTTCATTTCGTTCTATGCGTAATCCAACTATACTACACAACTAAGAAACTTGTTCCAAATCCAAATCTAGTCATAAATAACCCGAGTATAGAAAATAGCGGAAAACAAAATTATTATTCTAAAGATTTCGTCTTACTAACAACACAATCACTGTTACTGTGTTAGTAAACAAACGTCTTTGGTTTAAATTCCATCTTTAAATTGTTCTTACCAATAGTCAGTATCCTGAATAATTTTAAAAATACACAACTGAAATTTGTTACCTATGTACACTGTAAACGTTTTCTTTGTTACCTTCCTCAAACAGCCTTCTTCATACAAAAACCAAATTAATAAGCGTTTTATTCAAGGAATGATTTAGAGCTCATAAACAAAACCAAAACAACAGTAACATGAGCATGCGCAAAGTAGGTGTTAGATTATCTCTCTTGAAATTACATCATTATTCTTAAAAATCCATCAACGAGAGCTGGACGATTCACTCAACAAAATATGTTAACAGTATCACCATTAATAACATTTATGACAACTTTCAGTGAAATGGTTTTACAAACTTAGTTTGATTAGTTTCTGTTCCAAGTGCGAAACTCACAAATTTACAAATCTTTTATAAATAATTTAAAAACACAACAACAACATCAAACTTGCCAATCTTTTACGTTTTGTTTTTACGACACTTTCTTTAAAGATATTTATAAACAATTATATTTAGCTGTAAAGTTCAACCAATTTAACAGCACAAATATTCTGAAATAAAAACAAGATAACATTTTATTTATTTAAGTCATATTTCAAGTATTTTGTACAACTATTCATTTCTTAAAGAAATTTAACTAATCAGAAAAAAATATAATACAAAGTATTTGTTTGTTTGTTTTTGAATTTCGTGCAAAGCTACTTGAGAACTATCTGCTCTAGCCGTTAATAATTTAGTAGTGTAAGACTAGAGGAAAGAGAGCTAGCCATTACCACCCACCGCCAACTCTTGGGTTACTATTTTACCAACAAATACTGGGATTGACCGTGACATTATAATGTCCCCACGGCTGAAAGGGCGAGCACGTTTGGTGTTACAGGACGTATAACTAGAATGAAAGAGGTTAGTTTTATAGTAGGATGATTAAACATTACGTATTAATTATAGTGTAGAATATACCCTTTGGTAGGATGACTAAACATTACGTATTAATTATAGTCTAGAATATGCCCTTTGGTGGGATGACTAAACATTACATATTAATTATAGTGTAGAATATGCCCTTTGGTAGGATGACTAAACATTACGTATTAATTATAGTGTAGAATATGCCCTTTGGTGGGATGACTAAACATTACGTATTAATTATAGTATAGAATGTACCCTTTGGTAAGATGACTAAACATTACGTATTAATTATAGTATAGAATATACCCTTTGGTAGGATGACTAAACATTACGTATTAATTATAGTGTAGAATATGCCCTTTGGTAAGATGACTAAACATTACATATTAATTATAGTCTAGAATATACCCTTTGGTGGGATGACTAAACATTACGTATTAATTATAGTCTAGAATATGCCATTTGGTAGGATGACTAAACATTACGTATTAATTATAGTCTAGAATATACCCTTTGGTAGGATGACTAAACATTACATATTATTTATAGTGTAGAATATACCCTATGGTAGGACGACTAAACATTACATATTAATTATAGTGCAGAATATACCCTTTGGTAGGATGACTAAACATTACGTATTAATTATAGTCTAGAATATACCCTTTGGTGGGATGACTAAACATTACATATTAATTATAGTGTAGAATATACCCTTTGGTAGGATGACTAAACATTACATATTAATTATAGTGTAGAATATACCCTATGGTAGGACGACTAAACATTACATTATTAATTATAGTCTAGAATATGCCCTTTGGTAGGATGACTAAACATTACATATTAATTATAGTGTAGAATATGCCCTTTGGTAGGATGACTAAATATTACGTATTAATTATAGTCTAGAATATACCCTTTGGTGGGATGACTAAACATTACGTATTAATTATAGTCTAGAATATGCCCTTTGGTGGGATGACTAAACATTACATATTAATTATAGTGTAGAATATACCCTTTGGTAGGATGACTAAACATTACATATTAATTATAGTGTAGAATATACCCTATGGTAGGACGACTAAACATTACGTATTAATTATAGTCTAGAATATGCCCTTTGGTAGGATGACTAAACATTACATATTAATTATAGTCTAGAATATGCCCTTTGGTAGGATGACTAAACATTACATATTAATTATAGTGTAGAATATACCCTATGGTAGGACGACTAAACATTACGTATTAATTATAGTCTAGAATATACCCTTTGGTGGGATGACTAAACATTACGTATTAATTATAGTCTAGAATATGCCCTTTGGTGGGATGACTAAACATTACATATTAATTATAGTGTAGAATATACCCTTTGGTAGGATGACTAAACATTACATATTAATTATAGTGTAGAATATACCCTTTGGTAGGATGACTAAACATTACGTATTAATTATAGTCTAGAATATACCCTTTGGTGGGATGACTAAACATTACATATTAATTATAGTGTAGAATATACCCTTTGGTAGGATGACTAAACATTACATATTAATTATAGTGTAGAATATACCCTATGGTAGGACGACTAAACATTACGTATTAATTATAGTCTAGAATATACCCTTTGGTGGGATGACTAAACATTACATATTAATTATAGTGTAGAATATACCCTTTGGTAGGATGACTAAACATTACATATTAATTATAGTGTAGAATATACCCAATGGTAGGACGACTAAACATTACGTATTAATTATAGTCTAGAATATGCCCTTTGGTAGGATGACTAAACATTACATATTAATTATAGTCTAGAATATGCCCTTTGGCAGGATGCCTAAACATTACATATTAATTATAGTGTAGAATATACCCTATGGTGGGACGACTAAACATTACGTATTAATTATAGTCTAGAATATACCCTTTGGTGGGATGACTAAACATTACATATTAATTATAGTCTAGAATATGCCCTTTGGTAGGATGACTAAACATTACGTATTAATTATAGTGTAGAATATGCCCTTTGGTAGGATGACTAAACATTACATATTAATTATAGTGTAGAATATACCCTTTGGTGGGATGACTAAACATTACGTATTAATTATAGTCTAGAATATGCCCTTTGGTGGGATGACTAAACATTACATATTAATTATAGTGTAGAATATACCCTTTGGTAGGATGACTAAACATTACATATTAATTATAGTGTAGAATATACCCTATGGTAGGACGACTAAACATTACGTATTAATTATAGTCTAGAATATGCCCTTTGGTAGGATGACTAAACATTACATATTAATTATAGTCTAGAATATGCCCTTTGGTAGGAGGACTAAACATTACATATTAATTATAGTGTAGAATATACCCTATGGTAGGACGACTAAACATTACATATTAATTATAGTGTAGAATATACCCTTTGGTAGGATGACTAAACATTACGTATTAATTATAGTCTAGAATATACCTTTTGGTGAGATGACTAAACATTACATATTAATTATAGTGTAGAATATACCCTTTGGTAGGATGACTAAACATTACATATTAATTATAGTGTAGAATATACCCAATGGTGGGACGACTAAACATTACGTATTAATTATAGTCTAGAATATGCCCTTTGGTAGGATGACTAAACATTACATATTAATTATAGTCTAGAATATGCCCTTTGGCAGGATGCCTAAACATTACATATTAATTATAGTGTAGAATATACCCTATGGTAGGACGACTAAACATTACGTATTAATTATAGTCTAGAATATGCCCTTTGGTAGGATGACTAAACATTACATATTAATTATAGTCTAGAATATGCCCTTTGGTAGGATGACTAAACATTACGTATTAATTATAGTATAGAATGTACCCTTTGGTAAGATGACTAAACATTACGTATTAATTATAGTATAGAATATACCCTTTGGTAGGATGACTAAACATTACGTATTAATTATAGTGTAGAATATGCCCTTTGGTAGGATGACTAAACATTACATATTAATTATAGTCTAGAATATACCCTTTGGTGGGATGACTAAACATTACGTATTAATTATAGTCTAGAATATGCCATTTGGTAGGATGACTAAACATTACGTATTAATTATAGTCTAGAATATACCCTTTGGTAGGATGACTAAACATTACATATTATTTATAGTGTAGAATATACCCTATGGTAGGACGACTAAACATTACATATTAATTATAGTGCAGAATATACCCTTTGGTAGGATGACTAAACATTACGTATTAATTATAGTCTAGAATATACCCTTTGGTGGGATGACTAAACATTACATATTAATTATAGTGTAGAATATACCCTTTGGTAGGATGACTAAACATTACATATTAATTATAGTGTAGAATATACCCTATGGTAGGACGACTAAACATTACGTATTAATTATAGTCTAGAATATGCCCTTTGGTAGGATGACTAAACATTACATATTAATTATAGTGTAGAATATGCCCTTTGGTAGGATGACTAAATATTACGTATTAATTATAGTCTAGAATATACCCTTTGGTGGGATGACTAAACATTACGTATTAATTATAGTCTAGAATATGCCCTTTGGTGGGATGACTAAACATTACATATTAATTATAGTGTAGAATATACCCTTTTGTAGGATGACTAAACATTACATATTAATTATAGTGTAGAATATACCCTATGGTAGGACGACTAAACATTACGTATTAATTATAGTCTAGAATATGCCCTTTGGTAGGATGACTAAACATTACATATTAATTATAGTCTAGAATATGCCCTTTGGTAGGATGACTAAACATTACATATTAATTATAGTGTAGAATATACCCTATGGTAGGACGACTAAACATTACGTATTAATTATAGTCTAGAATATACCCTTTGGTGGGATGACTAAACATTACGTATTAATTATAGTCTAGAATATGCCCTTTGGTGGGATGACTAAACATTACATATTAATTATAGTGTAGAATATACCCTTTGGTAGGATGACTAAACATTACATATTAATTATAGTGTAGAATATACCCTTTGGTAGGATGACTAAACATTACGTATTAATTATAGTCTAGAATATACCCTTTGGTGGGATGACTAAACATTACATATTAATTATAGTGTAGAATATACCCTTTGGTGGGATGACTAAACATTACATATTAATTATAGTGTAGAATATACCCTATGGTAGGACGACTAAACATTACGTATTAATTATAGTCTAGAATATACCCTTTGGTGGGATGACTAAACATTACATATTAATTATAGTGTAGAATATACCCTTTGGTAGGATGACTAAACATTACATATTAATTATAGTGTAGAATATACCCAATGGTAGGACGACTAAACATTACGTATTAATTATAGTCTAGAATATGCCCTTTGGTAGGATGACTAAACATTACATATTAATTATAGTCTAGAATATGCCCTTTGGCAGGATGCCTAAACATTACATATTAATTATAGTGTAGAATATACCCTATGGTGGGACGACTAAACATTACGTATTAATTATAGTCTAGAATATGCCCTTTGGTAGGATGACTAAACATTACATATTAATTATAGTCTAGAATATGCCCTTTGGTAGGATGACTAAACATTACGTATTAATTATAGTGTAGAATATGCCCTTTGGTAGGATGACTAAACATTACATATTAATTATAGTGTAGAATATACCCTTTGGTGGGATGACTAAACATTACGTATTAATTATAGTCTAGAATATGCCCTTTGGTGGGATGACTAAACATTACATATTAATTATAGTGTAGAATATACCCTTTGGTAGGATGACTAAACATTACATATTAATTATAGTGTAGAATATACCCTATGGTAGGACGACTAAACATTACGTATTAATTATAGTCTAGAATATGCCCTTTGGTAGGATGACTAAACATTACATATTAATTATAGTCTAGAATATGCCCTTTGGTAGGAGGACTAAACATTACATATTAATTATAGTGTAGAATATACCCTTTGGTGGGATGACTAAACATTACATATTAATTATAGTGTAGAATATACCCTTTGGTAGGATGACTAAACATTACATATTAATTATAGTGTAGAATATACCCTATGGTAGGACGACTAAACATTACGTATTAATTATAGTCTAGAATATACCCTTTGGTGGGATGACTAAACATTACATATTAATTATAGTGTAGAATATACCCTTTGGTAGGATGACTAAACATTACATATTAATTATAGTGTAGAATATACCCAATGGTAGGACGACTAAACATTACGTATTAATTATAGTCTAGAATATGCCCTTTGGTGGGATGACTAAACATTACATATTAATTATAGTCTAGAATATGCCCTTTGGCAGGATGCCTAAACATTACATATTAATTATAGTGTAGAATATACCCTATGGTAGGACGACTAAACATTACGTATTAATTATAGTCTAGAATATGCCCTTTGGTAGGATGACTAAACATTACATATTAATTATAGTCTAGAATATGCCCTTTGGTAGGATGACTAAACATTACGTATTAATTATAGTGTAGAATATGCCCTTTGGTGGGATGACTAAACATTACATATTAATTATAGTGTAGAATATACCCTTTGGTGGGATGACTAAACATTACGTATTAATTATAGTCTAGAATATGCCCTTTGGTGGGATGACTAAACATTACATATTAATTATAGTGTAGAATATACCCTTTGGTAGGATGACTAAACATTACATATTAATTATAGTGTAGAATATACCCTATGGTAGGACGACTAAACATTACGTATTAATTATAGTCTAGAATATGCCCTTTGGTGGGATGACTAAACATTACATATTAATTATAGTCTAGAATATGCCCTTTGGTAGGAGGACTAAACATTACATATTAATTATAGTGTAGAATATACCCTATGGTAGGACGACTAAACATTACATATTAATTATAGTGTAGAATATACCCTTTGGTAGGATGACTAAACATTACGTATTAATTATAGTCTAGAATATACCTTTTGGTGAGATGACTAAACATTACATATTAATTATAGTGTAGAATATACCCTTTGGTAGGATGACTAAACATTACATATTAATTATAGTGTAGAATATACCCAATGGTAGGACGACTAAACATTACGTATTAATTATAGTCTAGAATATGCCCTTTGGTAGGATGACTAAACATTACATATTAATTATAGTCTAGAATATGCCCTTTGGCAGGATGCCTAAACATTACATATTAATTATAGTGTAGAATATACCCTATGGTAGGACGACTAAACATTACGTATTAATTATAGTCTAGAATATGCCCTTTGGTAGGATGACTAAACATTACATATTAATTATAGTCTAGAATATGCCCTTTGGTAGGATGACTAAACATTACGTATTAATTATAGTATAGAATGTACCCTTTGGTAAGATGACTAAACATTACGTATTAATTATAGTATAGAATATACCCTTTGGTAGGATGACTAAACATTACGTATTAATTATAGTGTAGAATATGCCCTTTGGTAGGATGACTAAACATTACATATTAATTATAGTCTAGAATATACCCTTTGGTGGGATGACTAAACATTACGTATTAATTATAGTCTAGAATATGCCATTTGGTAGGATGACTAAACATTACGTATTAATTATAGTCTAGAATATACCCTTTGGTAGGATGACTAAACATTACATATTATTTATAGTGTAGAATATACCCTATGGTAGGACGACTAAACATTACATATTAATTATAGTGCAGAATATACCCTTTGGTAGGATGACTAAACATTACGTATTAATTATAGTCTAGAATATACCCTTTGGTGGGATGACTAAACATTACATATTAATTATAGTGTAGAATATACCCTTTGGTAGGATGACTAAACATTACATATTAATTATAGTGTAGAATATACCCTATGGTAGGACGACTAAACATTACGTATTAATTATAGTCTAGAATATGCCCTTTGGTGGGATGACTAAACATTACATATTAATTATAGTGTAGAATATGCCCTTTGGTAGGATGACTAAATATTACGTATTAATTATAGTCTAGAATATACCCTTTGGTGGGATGACTAAACATTACGTATTAATTATAGTCTAGAATATGCCCTTTGGTGGGATGACTAAACATTACATATTAATTATAGTGTAGAATATACCCTTTGGTAGGATGACTAAACATTACATATTAATTATAGTGTAGAATATACCCTATGGTAGGACGACTAAACATTACGTATTAATTATAGTCTAGAATATGCCCTTTGGTATGATGACTAAACATTACATATTAATTATAGTCTAGAATATGCCCTTTGGTAGGATGACTAAACATTACATATTAATTATAGTGTAGAATATACCCTATGGTAGGACGACTAAACATTACGTATTAATTATAGTCTAGAATATACCCTTTGGTGGGATGACTAAACATTACGTATTAATTATAGTCTAGAATATGCCCTTTGGTGGGATGACTAAACATTACATATTAATTATAGTGTAGAATATACCCTTTGGTAGGATGACTAAACATTACATATTAATTATAGTGTAGAATATACCCTTTGGTGGGATGACTAAACATTACGTATTAATTATAGTCTAGAATATACCCTTTGGTGGGATGACTAAACATTACATATTAATTATAGTGTAGAATATACCCTTTGGTAGGATGACTAAACATTACATATTAATTATAGTGTAGAATATACCCTATGGTAGGACGACTAAACATTACGTATTAATTATAGTCTAGAATATACCCTTTGGTGGGATGACTAAACATTACATATTAATTATAGTGTAGAATATACCCTTTGGTGGGATGACTAAACATTACATATTAATTATAGTGTAGAATATACCCAATGGTGGGACGACTAAACATTACGTATTAATTATAGTCTAGAATATGCCCTTTGGTAGGATGACTAAACATTACATATTAATTATAGTCTAGAATATGCCCTTTGGCAGGATGCCTAAACATTACATATTAATTATAGTGTAGAATATACCCTATGGTAGGACGACTAAACATTACGTATTAATTATAGTCTAGAATATGCCCTTTGGTAGGATGACTAAACATTACATATTAATTATAGTCTAGAATATGCCCTTTGGTAGGATGACTAAACATTACGTATTAATTATAGTGTAGAATATGCCCTTTGGTAGGATGACTAAACATTACATATTAATTATAGTGTAGAATATACCCTTTGGTGGGATGACTAAACATTACGTATTAATTATAGTCTAGAATATGCCCTTTGGTGGGATGACTAAACATTACATATTAATTATAGTGTAGAATATACCCTTTGGTAGGATGACTAAACATTACATATTAATTATAGTGTAGAATATACCCTATGGTGGGACGACTAAACATTACGTATTAATTATAGTCTAGAATATGCCCTTTGGTAGGATGACTAAACATTACATATTAATTATAGTCTAGAATATGCCCTTTGGTAGGAGGACTAAACATTACATATTAATTATAGTGTAGAATATACCCTATGGTAGGACGACTAAACATTACATATTAATTATAGTGTAGAATATACCCTTTGGTAGGATGACTAAACATTACGTATTAATTATAGTCTAGAATATACCTTTTGGTGAGATGACTAAACATTACATATTAATTATAGTGTAGAATATACCCTTTGGTAGGATGACTAAACATTACATATTAATTATAGTGTAGAATATACCCAATGGTAGGACGACTAAACATTACGTATTAATTATAGTCTAGAATATGCCCTTTGGTAGGATGACTAAACATTACATATTAATTATAGTCTAGAATATGCCCTTTGGCAGGATGCCTAAACATTACATATTAATTATAGTGTAGAATATACCCTATGGTAGGACGACTAAACATTACGTATTAATTATAGTCTAGAATATGCCCTTTGGTAGGATGACTAAACATTACATATTAATTATAGTCTAGAATATGCCCTTTGGTAGGATGACTAAACATTACGTATTAATTATAGTGTAGAATATGCCCTTTGGTAGGATGACTAAACATTACATATTAATTATAGTGTAGAATATACCCTTTGGTGGGATGACTAAACATTACGTATTAATTATAGTGTAGAATATGCCCTTTGGTAGGATGACTAAACATTACGTATTAATTATAGTGCAGAATATACCGTTTGGTGGAATGACTAAACATTACGTATTAATTATAGTGTAGAATATGCCCTTTGGTAGGATGACTAAACATTACATATTAATTATAGTGCAGAATATACCCTTTGGTAGGATGACTAAACATTACGTATTAATTATAGTCTAGAATATACCCTTTGGTAGGATGACTAAACATTACGTATTAATTATAGTCTAGAATATGCCCTTTGGTGGGATGACTAAACATTACATATTAATTATAGTGTAGAATATGCCCTTTGGTAGGATGACTAAACATTACGTATTAATTATAGTGTAGAATATGCCCTTTGGTGGGATGACTAAACATTACGTATTAATTATAGTATAGAATGTACCCTTTGGTAAGATGACTAAACATTACGTATTAATTATAGTGTAGAATATACCGTTTGGTGGAATGACTAAACATTACGTATTAATTATAGTGTAGAATATGCCCTTTGGTAGGATGACTAAACATTACGTATTAATTATAATGTAGAATATGCCCTTTGGTAGGATGACTAAACATTACATATTAATTATAGTATATAATATACCCTTTGGTGGGATGACTAAACATTACGTATTAATTATAGTCTAGAATATGCCCTTTGGTAGGATGACTAAACATTACGTATTAATTATAATGTAGAATATACCCCTTGGTAGGATGACTAAACATTACGTATTAATTATAGTATAGAATATACCCTTTGGTAGGATGACTAAACATTGCATGTTAATTATAGTAAAATGAATACATTATTTCTTTAAAATCAGGCTAAATAGTAACAGATTAAATAATATAAGTTTACAATTTCTTTCTTCGGTGGTAGAAGTACTCCTGGATATAGCACTTTGTCCTCTATTACTTTCGGTGGACTCAGCAGATAACCCGATGCAGCTTTGCTATAAGAAAACACACAGACACACACTTATCACTTAATATTTATAAAAAGAATATTCCATGTCCAATAAGAAACAACGGTTATATTTGTATTGTCTAATATACTGATAATGACACATAGTGGGTTACAAATTTTTTAATTCTAGTTATAATTAAAAATTTACAATCGGCTCTTGTGGATTTGATGTAATTTCTGGAGAGTATATTTAAATCCAAGTAAAATTAAATTTATTTTGTTTTATCGAAAGAATGATATTAAAAATAATTTCAAAAATTTAAAAAAGCTAAATTAATAAACACAAAAAGTAAAACATTTAAACACCTAGAAATTACTCATAACATTTAAACACCTAGAAATTACTCATAACAGATTGTTAAATTTAAAATACAATGTTGAAAATTTGAAATGTTAAACAATATTAAATATATTGAAGAAAACTGTATATAAACAAAGCGGACGTAGCAGCAAAACAATTATTGAAACATATTAATTGCATATAAGACTTTTAATAGAGTATGCGGATCTGGCCTGGTCCAAAATAAATATATATAATTTTAAAATGTTCCAAAGTATCCAAAGTTTCTTTACCGACAAATACTGAATGATTGAAGAGTAAAACTATTAGTGTTACCCTAAAGAACCTGTAGTTTGGAGCTTGGGTGTGATATAAGAATAATAATTACAGTTAATTACTCCATCATACCAGAATAGCCCTAGAGATGGCGGTACGTGTGTTAACTATCTGTCTTCTTTTCAGACTAAGCCAAAATCAAGTGGGTCTATGAATTGTTTTGCGCGAAATTTGTAAAAAATGTAGTTTTTGTTTGTTTATTTGAAATAATGAGCAGTTCCACTGCAATAGATATGGATATAACATATTATTTTTACATATCACTAACACATTTTAGGTAAAGCCTAGCTATAGTTATGTTTGTACAACTAACTACTCGAAGTCTGTCGACATATCACTAACACATTTTAGGTAAAGCTTAGCTGTAGTTATGTTTGTACAACTAAGCTTAGCTATAGTTATGTTTGTACAACTAACTACTCGAAGTCTGTCGACATATCACTAACACATTTTAGGTAAAGCTTAGCTATAGTTATGTTTGTACAACTAACTACTCGAAGTCTGTCGACATATCACTAACACATTTCAGGTAAAGCTTAGCTGTAGTTATGTTTGTACAACTAAGCTTAGCTATAGTTATGTTTGTACAACTAACTACTCGAAGTCTGTCGACATATCACTAACACATTTCAGGTAAAGCTTAGCTATAGTTATGTTTGTACAACTAACTACTCGAAGTCTGTCGACATATCACTAACACATTTCAGGTAAAGCTTAGCTGTAGTTATGTTTGTACAACTAAGCTTAGCTATAGTTATGTTTGTACAACTAACTACTCGAAGTCTGTCGACATATCACTAACACATTTCAGGTAAAGCTTAGCTATAGTTATGTTTGTACAACTAACTACTCGAAGTCTGTCGACATATCACTAACACATTTCAGGTAAAGCTTAGCTATAGTTATGTTTGTACAACTAACTACTCGAAGTCTGTCGACATATCACTAACACATTTCAGGTAAAGCTTAGTTGTAGTTATGTTTGTACAACTAACTACTCGAAGTCTGTCGACATATCACTAACACATTTTAGGTAAAGCTTAGCTGTAGTTATGTTTGTACAACTAACTACTCGAAGTCTGTCGAAACGTTATTATTTTGATCTTTGTCAATTATCAAACAGGAGTAATTAAAAAACAACAACTGAAAGTTATATAATAAAACAATGAACTTTATAAGTTATTTGTTTATTCCCCAATAGATGGCAGTTTCTAGTTTATCTCGCACAAGTTATCGTTAAAAAGTCCTGCAGAGATATATTTGCACAACATGTATGAAGCATGATATACGTGGATATCGGGGATTGGCCCTTCAGTAGAGCTCTGGACTTTAGGGCTATCGATCCAGGTTCGAATCCGTGCGATGCCGCAAAAAATTCTCTGCACTTTGAGCTCTGTGTGTATTTCATAAGTGATAGCGCAGATAGCGGGCTGTAGGGCGTTTTTGACTGATCGTTATCCCTCTGGTCAGTAGTTAATAATTTAGAGACAGTTACAAGTAGGCTAAGTATCTCTGTCATAAAGTAGAGAAACAAGTTCAAATGTTCATATAAAAAACCTGGGATAAAAATTGATACGCTGATCTTAGAACGTAAAATGGATGTTTAAAACCACTCCCACTTTTCTACTTGTATAACTAATCCACCACGTAACCCGTACAACCACAGACATAGTGTACTGAAACACTATTACATAATATTTTATTTATTGAGCCTCCAGTGGCACAACAGTTTGTCTGCGGACTTACACTGCTAGAAACCGGATTTCGATATCCGTGATGGGCATCGCACAGATAGCCCATTACGCAGCTTTGTGCTTAACTTCAAACAAACAAAATTATTTATTAAAAAATTCTAAGGTTCTGATAAAAAATGTAGTGGAACACTGATTTATTATTACAATCAGAATCACATTATCTTTAATTTTTAAGGTTAAACATTTTATTGAAACACGAGACAAATAAAGCTCAGTACCTTCGGGGTAAATACCACTAGCTAGTCTCCTAATGTATACCAAGTTTTAATTTCATCAATTTTAACTCGTGGTCTTAAATTATTGGTGTTTCAATAAAATGTTTAATATAAATATTAAACATCGAGATTAAAAATAAACAAAAACAATAGTGCAAAACAATGACTACAATCAAAGTCAAATTAGACCTAGTTACATTCTCACTGAACCTTTTTAAAAAAATCAAATCTGTAAACAAATTAGACCTAGTTACATTCTCACTGGGCTTTCTTTAAAAAATCAAATCTGTGAACAAATTAGACCTAGTTACATTCTCACTGGACATTCTCACTGGGCTTTTTTTTTTTTAAACAAAAAAGCAAACCTCTGAACAAATTAGACCTAGTTACATTCTCACTGGGCTTTTTTTAAAATTAGAGCTGTAAACAAATTAGACCTAGTTACATTCTCACTGGGCTTTTTTTAAAATCAAATCTGTAAACAAATTAGACCTAGTTACATTCTCACTGGGCTTTCTTTAAAAAATCAAATCTGTAAACAAATTAGACCTAGTTACATTCTCACTGGGCTTTTTTTAAAAAAGCAAACCTGTGAACAAATTAGACCTAGTTACATTCTCACTGGGCTTTTTTTAAAATCAAATCTGTAAACAAATTAGACCTAGTTACATTCTCACTGGGCTTTCTTTAAAAAATCAAATCTGTAAACAAATTAGACCTAGTTACATTCTCACTGGCTTTTTTTTTTTAAAAAAAGCAAACCTGTGAACAAATTAGACCTAGTTACATTCTCACTGGGCTTTCTTTAAAAAATCAAATCTGTAAACAAATTAGACCTAGTTACATTCTCACTGGACCTTTTTTTAAAATTAGAGCTGTAAACAAATTAGACCTAGTTACATTCTCACTGGGCTTTTTTTTTAAATCAAATCTGTAAACAAATTAGACCTAGTTACATTCTCACTGGGCTTTCTTTAAAAAATCAAATCTGTAAACAAATTAGACCTAGTTACATTCTCACTGGGCTTTTTTTTAAATCAAATCTGTAAACAAATTAGACCTAGTTACATTCTCACTGGGCTTTCTTTAAAAAATCAAATCTGTAAACAAATTAGACCTAGTTACATTCTCACTGGACCTTTTTTAAAAAAGCAAACCTGTGAACAAATTAGACCTAGTTACATTCTCACTGGGCTTTCTTTAAAAAATCAAATCTGTAAACAAATTAGACCTAGTTACATTCTCACTGGACCTTTTTTTAAAAAAGCAAACCTGTGAACAAATTAGACCTAGTTACATTCTCACTGGGCTTTTTTTAAAATTAGAGCTGTAAACAAATTAGACCTAGTTACATTCTCACTGGGCTTTTTTTAAAATCAGAGCTGTAAACAAATTAGACCTAGTTACATTCTCACTGGGCTTTTTTTAAAATTAGAGCTGTAAACAAATTAGACCTAGTTACATTCTCACTGGGCTTTTTTAAAATTAGAGCTGTAAACAAATTAGACCTAGTTACATTCTCACTGGGCTTTTAAAAAAAATCAAATCTGTAAACAAATTAGACCTAGTTTCGTTCTCACTGTAAACATCAATAGCTGAGAAAATAATTTACTAACATCTCAAAAATTTTAATATGTTGTTAGTGTACAGTCAAGAAAAATAATTTATAATTTCCCACTCCTGTAAATTTTAGTGTTTAAACTAGACAAAGTACTTTGTAAACAATTCAATCTTTGCCAAAGTAATAGCAGATATTATGACAGAATTCTTCTTTAATTACGTAACAAGTTTCTGTTCCACGTATTCGGATAGCAGACGGAACAAGAAACACCCATGCCAGTACATGACCCACTTGATAATAGAGCAGACGGACTGCTAATCCTTAGTCGTCAGGCCTACGCATCGGATCTGCTGCCCTTGGTTTCAAGATGTTGCCTGGTGATTTTACATACAGAAAAGAACTGTGCCCTTTTGTTTTAGTTAACTATTCAGTCAAAACGGAGCTCCCAAACTTGAAATAAGCTTGGCTTTGTATAATTTTTAATCGTTTGTTTTGCCATTTTCGTTCATAGCCATTCAGTCGGTTATCAGCACCACCTAGCCACTCCTAATTTTAAACTTACAAACTAGATAGAAAGGAGATTCTTAATATCACCCATGACCAGGTTTTGGGCTAGTAATATCCTGTGTTTGAGTCCCAAAATATATGTTCCAGAACGTATATATCTTTTTAGAAACAATTAAGCCAGAAAAATTAATGAATTTTTCGAGTTAATGGCAGTTTAAAAACAGTAAAAAAAAATCAAAACACAAAGTTAACGAAGTAGAAACCAAGACTAATAAAAGTGTTTAAAAACTTTGGCTTCGGAAAACACTTTTCAAAGGTTTTTATCACTCATAACTATCATCGCTGAATTAATCATGCGATACTACTGTGCCATAGGTGTGTATCTCAATGACGGAAATAATCATAACACGACACATTTCAGCTGTATCAGAGCAAGGAAAATGATAGATTTCTAGTTCGCTTCACCAGCGATGTGTATTAGCTCATTTAACGGAATACGGTTATTTATTTGCTCTTTTCACATCTGACGTTAATCGAATCTAAAGGGAAATGTGAGTTGAATCACATTTAAAAGAGATATTAGCCACCTTCCCACCCATCCGCACGCTTTAAATTTACACAAAATACCTAAGTTTCATTCTGTTTTATGTTCGGGCTGCGTGAGTTAGTTGTTACAACATCCGAGAAGATGTGACGTCACGTCGGAAACATCCGAAAATGAGATGACGTCACGTCGGAAACATGCCACAACTAGGCGCGTTGTTTGATACATTTTCACATGAGCGAATGTGGTCAGACTCAAATAATATTTTTATTTATCGTCTAAACTGTTCCGAGAAATGTTTAATGTGCATTTCCGGCTACCAAAATAAATACTGGAAAAGTAAGGATTTGATTTTGGATATGAAGTCAAGGCTGCTTAGTCTGCTCTGTGGTCAAGAGATATGTCAAAGTCAAGGCTGCTTTGTCTGCTCTGTGGTCAAGAGATATGTCAAAGTCAAGGCTGCTTAGTCTGCTCTGTGGACAAGGGATATGTCAAAGTCAAGGCTGCTTAGTCAGCTCTGTGGTCAAGAGATATGTCAAAGTCAAGGCTGCTTAGTCTGCTCTGTGAACAAGGGATATGTCTATTTCTATCTCTGTCTTCTTTGGTTCACTTATTTTATAAATTCATTAACCAGCCTAGCATAGCTTTTTTATTCAGCTACATCCCCCCTTAAAACTTGTTTTTTTATAGAGTGGGTAACAAATTTTGTCGCATTACTTACAAATGTCCTGTATACAACATTACGTATCACGTCACTGTTAATATTGGAAACCTTATTCAAGAATAAACACTTTGTTATTATATAGAATATATGTTTGTTGGGCTTCCACAAATATCTTAAGCCTACATTTTAGCACACTAATAAATAACTTTGTTGTTGTTTTTTATGAAAAAATACCAAGACCGGTTTATGAATATGCAAATTAGTAAGTCACGCGAAAAACCACATCAAATATAAGTAGAATAGAAAGTGAAAACACTAAATTTTGTCATTGTTTAAAGTTTTTAAACAGAGTGATGTCGCCGACCGAAAACTGATCGCTTCGGGAAGAATGTTGAACAGTAAACGAATGTTATTTTGAGAGAAGTTTCTTGTCTACCTTACATTGTTCTGACTTAGTTTCCTTTAAGGAACCTAATGTCTGCCTTCGTAGACAGCATTTGAGTTTTTTCTTTAGATAAGCTATTCTGTCACGTGGAGGGGTTGATAAATAAATATATAAACTTTCCTGGATCATACATATACGCTATCTTTTACTCTCTCTGTATTTCTCCATATATACTGTATAATAATAACAATTTAGGGTTAACGACAAAAATCTTCTGTTAAGGATGGGAATGTTAAGCCTCTCCAAACTTCTGTCCTTCTCTACCTTGTGTAGTTATTTGTATAATTTCCTTTATTTTCAGTTCACAAATAACATTTTTTTTTCAAGAGAAATGTATTAGATAATAGCAACAAAACAAGTATGCAACCAAACTTGTTTGTAGAATTTCACGACTAATCCAGTGATGGATTTAAGGTTGTGTGGGCCCAGGGACTAATAACTTTTGTGGACCTTACATTCCATGTAATTTTACGTAAAATAAAGTTAAGATCATGAGTCCTGGAGCTGAGCCCTCTCTAGCCCCTACCTAAATATGCCACTGGGCTAATCTATGGAGTACTCAATATCTGTGTTAACCAATAATAACTCAAACATTTCACTAACTTCTCGATCAATAAAACAAACCGAGAACTGACTCACTGCTTCTCAGAGTTACAATATATTCTTGTTTCTAGATGTCTCCCAAAGCCTCTCATTAATAAGAAGAGTTGTTTTAATTTTGTTTCTTTTCCAACTCCATATCTTCTTTGTTTGGATCTTTTAGAGATAATTTATTCATTTTCCATCTGTAGAACTCCGTATTTACGTTGTTTCTTATGGATAAGTTGCTGTTATCTGCGTTACAGCAAAGCTGCGTCTCTTACGTCTACAGCAGGAAACAAATCCCAATATTAAGTTTCCTAAGTCTGTAAAGTTTCTGCTGGCCCACCTTATGAAGGAGGGTCGAGTGTTATAATAACTATTATAATTTATGACTGAACAAATATAACAACATAGAAGTGGATTTCTTTCATGGCTGAATGAATTTGTTTTGAATAAAGTAACTGATGGGTGTAAAAGAAGAAAGAGTGTAATTTGGAGAGAAGAATTTAAAATAATTACACCATACTACACGGTCTACTGCTCCCAGGGTTTCTATATCTTCTTTAGCCTAACATTCCTCATTAAGTGTACGGGAAGAAATACATTTTAAAATACCACCACGTAGGCCCAGGTGACAGAACGGAAACACTCAACGTCTAAAGTAAGATGGCGGTGAGCTGTTTCTCAACGTGTTTACGTAAACTGAGTTAATTTCAAATGTCGGTAACTTAGACTCAGATTATTTTAGTTTGTTTGACTTGCAACTGAAACTACCATAAGTTTTTAATTATTATCAGACGTTTCAAACGTTTCGCTAATTTATAATAAAACAAAAACAAGTGAGGAGAACATTTTGTTCACATAAATTAACTCTATCCCATATTCTGCTGTTTCAGTTAGCAGGTGTTTATCATTCGGCTATTACTGTGTGTTAGCACTATTTCCATTAATAAAGTAGGCGGGAAAAGGTGATCAACCTATACATAGGGCCTTCCTTGAGACGGGTCACGTGACCACCAAAACCTGTTCTGCAGCTCTGGTATTCCGCCTGCAGCTCGAGTTCCACTAAGTTGTTTCATGAGAAGGGTCTTCTTTCTGGACGTTTCTAGTCAAGAGAACAAACAATGTTCGGAACAAATGTAGAACACGCCAAACCGTCCTGTCACTCGGTGTCCCTAGTGGTCAACGGCACAGTAGTGGTACCGGAGAAGCAAGAACTGACCAAGCGAAACACTGAAGGCTGTCGTACACCTCTTAAGGCAGGCAGTCAAGTGAATCGAGCTCACGTGCACGTTCTAAAGGTAGAAAATAACACTTGTATGGATACCTGCCCCGTTAAGGTATTGGACGTGAAGAACACGCCGTCCGTAGACGGTTGTCCAGGAACGTGCGACACACACGCGGACCACGAAGTTTTAATGGAGGAAAGCCACGTTAACACCCAGCTGGCCGGAATCGACGGTAGTGAGACCAGTAGTGGAGCTAGCAGTGCCACAGGGAGTGATAATGATTGGGACCGCGGTTCTCTGTCTGATGACAGCCATGAACACGATTCGGGATTTGGTGACCCGAGCCAGTGGCACGTGGGAAGGAAGTGTACCGATGACCATAACACCGTATTAAGGTTTCACCTGCACGAGCTGGAACCTGGTCCTGAGCAGTCCTGCGAAGAGAGCGAAGAACAGGACGTTAAGGACTCTGCCATTATGTCGGTGTCGGGAACAGTGAGAGGTATGAAGAACCGGGTTCGAACCAGTATTTCCTGCCTATTTCAGCCATACGGAAAGGTAGGGGTTTCCTTATAACCACTGTTACTTATTAAGGTATTTAAACCACAGCTAACGTTATGTTCCAGACTATCGCACCACATGTTGAAATACTGACCCTCTGGCGGTTATTTAGTGGTTTCTTTAAAATCTTCTACCCAATTAGATTAAACATTGAATTTAAAGTACAGGCGATGACATGGCACATAAAGACGGGGATTCCATGAAGGCATGGCACATACTGGGAGATGGGGATTCCATGAAGGCATGGTACTTGTTGGGAGAGTAGGAATTCGACCAAGGCATGGTAAATATTGAAAAATGGGGATTCTACCAAGGCATGGTACGTATTGAAAGATGGGGATTCTATGAAGGCATGGCACGTATTGAAAGATGGGGATTCTATGAAGGCATGGTAAATATTGAAAGGTGGGGATTCTATGAAGGCATGGTAAGTATTGAAAGATGGGGATTCTACCAAGGCATGGTACGTATTGAAAGATGGGGATTCTACCAAGGCATGGTAAATATTGAAAGATGGGGATTCTATGAAGACATGGCACGAATTGAGTTTCTATCAAATATTAAAGCACAGATTTTCAAATGTCACCGTGACTAAAGCAAATCTCGAAATAACTATCAGATGTGCTTAGAACCAGTTTCTGAAATTAATCTAGGAACTTTGTAGTAATAAAACGTGTATAATATCACAGCACTTCGCTGTTCTTGTAATACGATCGACGCCGATACAAGCTTCCTTCTGGTTGTGTTAGGTCTGGTATAAACCTGTTTATAAACTGTTTAATAATTTAAACACTCATCAGCAACATTACCACTTAAACATCCAGCTAGTGTTTGATAGAATGAAACAGAAAGTGAAATATACCCTTTACTACTGAGTTATATCACACAGTTTTGAACTCTGAACATCAGTGTTTTCTAGAAAAAATAATTTACTTTATTTGTATGAGTAATTGAAATGTTTAATATTTATATGTCTCTTCTAAATATCGGATATTCAGTTATTAATAAAAAAAAAAGTGAGACACAAAATTTGTCTCTTGTCACAACCGTCTGTTTCTCTTGTTTGCGTAAATTTGAACTTTGAAAAGTGATTTCGATTATGAATTTTTAACTGAAATCTAGCAAACTTTACTTGTTAAATTATAGGTTGTTTTTTTAACGTTGGGATTTCAGCAATTCTTCTTCTTGTTGAAATAAATCGCTAATAATTAGGAGAAGTTATATAAAGTTGATTCTTGAGAGGTAAATATCACTGGAGAAAAATATAGAATGTTAGGCTTAGCATTTGCGTGTTATTCAGTCTTATAGCTACAATTTAGCCACATTATGGCATGATAGATTGTGATAAAATGAAATCTCTGTAACCCAAAAGCTTTCAAAAGGTGGACCTTTCTTCTTCAGGAGCAAACTGATACAAATTTTGGTGTTCATTATGCCTTAACATTTTGTTTTTGTTTGTTTGTTTGTTTGGGAATTTCGCACAAAGCTACTCGAGGGCTATCTGTGCTAGCCGTCCCTAATTTAGCAGTGTAAGACTAGAGGGAAGGCAGCTAGTCATCACCACCCACCGCCAACTCTTGGGCTACTATTTACCAACGAATAGTGGGATTGACCGTCAGTATGTATACACCCCACGGCTGGGACCACAGCATGTTTAGCGCGACGCGGGCGTGTGTCCCGCGACCCTCGGATTACTAGTCGCACGCCTTGGTATAGCTAGGCCATGCCGGGCCTTAACAGTTTGTACTATGACTATTTGACCACACATTGGTATATATTGTGGTGTTCAGTGTGTCCTAACATTTTGTAGCATGACTATTTGACCACACCTTGGTATATATTGTGGTGTTCAGTGTGTCCTAACATTTTGTAGCATGACTATTTGACCACACCTTGGTATATATTGTGGTGTTCAGTGTGTCCTAACATTTTGTAGCATGACTATTTGACCACATCTTGATATAGATTGTGTTGTTCAGTGTGTCCTAACATTTTGTAGCATGACTATTTGACCACACCTTGGTATATATTGTGGTGTTCAGTGTGTCCTAACATTTTGTAGCATGACTAGTTGACCACACCTTGGTATAGATTGTGTTGTTCAGTGTGTCCTAACATTTTGTAGCATGACTATTTGACCACACCTTGGTATATATTGTGGTGTTCAGTGTGTCCTAACATTTTGTACCATGACTATTTGACCACACCTTGGTATATATTGTGGTGTTCAGTGTGTCCTAACATTTTGTACTATGACTATTTGACCACACCTTGATATAGATTGTGGTGTTCAGTGTGTCCTAACATTTTGTACTATGACTATTTGACCACACCTTGGTATATATTGTGGTGTTCAGTGTGTCCTAACATTTTGTACTATGACTATTTGACCACACCTTGATAGAGATTGTAGTGTTCAGTGTGTCCTAACATTTTGCACTATGACTATTTGACCACATCTTGGTATAGATTGTGTTGTTCAGTGTGTCCTAACATTTTGTAGCATGACTATTTGACCACACCTTGGTATAGATTGTGGTGTTCAGTGTGTCCTAACATTTTGTAGCATGACTATTTGACCACATCTTGGTATAGATTGTGTTTTTCAGTGTGTCCTAACATTTTGTACTATGACTATTTGACCACACCTTGATATAGATTGTGGTGTTCAGTGTGTCCTAACATTTTGTAGCATGACTAGTTGACCACACCTTGATATAGATTGTGGTTTTCAGTGTGTCCTAACATTTTGTAGCATGACTATTTGACCACACCTTGGTATATATTGAGGTGTTCAGTGTGTCCTAACATTTTGTACTATGACTATTTGACCACACCTTGGTATATATTGTGGTGTTCAGTGTGTCCTAACATTTTGTAGCATGACTATTTGACATGTGTTTCGTGCTATCGTTATAAATCGGCTCCAGCTCTGAACAGAACGTATCTCAGGACGGCTGGTATAGGTATTAACACTTACTAATAAAGTAGAGAACAACGTTTTCACCATCCTTAGGTTAACCTATTTAACAAGTTATAATTCCCACACCAGCCGTCCTGCGATATATTTTTACTTCAAGTTGGTTTCTCGTGATCACGAAGTCTGAACAGAATTACAGTTAAGTGTTGATATTTCAAATCTGAACGTGAAATGAAAGTGTTTAATATGCTATCTTCACATGACACCGAAGTGTAGAATAGTCACTATTCAGACTTTGTAACAAAGCTTGTTAGCAGGGATCTTCCCCTGTTGGGTTAAGATAAGCTTCTTAGCAGGGCTCTTCCACTGTTGGGTTAAGATCTTACGTCAGCACATCCGCCTTCACAAGTATTTTTGAATACACGTATTTCTAGCTTACATCCTTTAACCGACACACATTGCCCAAGGTTGGAATAACAGGTGTTATATGTAATCTGTCATAACGTCTAGTTGTGTTGGTTCGAGAGCTTTAGTTACAATATTCAACATATTTATGGATGGTATATTTAGGGCTCGTACACGGGTACTGATAAATTGAGTAACGTACGTCCAGGCCTTAGAGAAAAACTTAATGTTTTAAACGCGGCCTCTTTAAGTGTTGTTTTTCTTGTTTAGTGTGTGTGTGTGTCGTGGTGAGGGAGGGAGCTTTTAGAGGTCATGGTATCTTTTTAACAATATAAAACGTTGATTGGGTACTGACCTTACAGGTTTACTTTAGATGTCAACTCGTGTCCCTATTACAAACACAACATAATGTTCACCAACTTAGATATGTGGTTGTGCGACGAGGAAAGTGTATAATAAGAGAATCAAAGCCTGTAAATTTAAAAAATGGATTCAGATATCCTCAGAATGTAAAATATCCCTGAAACCACTTATTACCAAAATGTCCCGTGTGGCAACAAACCTTGTATTCTTTATCGCTTGCCCAAAGTACACAAAACTGGATACCCGTAAACAATTCCTGGAACGTCTTGTCCTTTCCACTAATCTAAACCATTTCATCTTTAATGACGTCATTATGACCAGGTTGACGAGACCCCTGCTGGGTGCGATGATAACCAATAGTTTTCTATGTTATCATGAACACGAGTGGCCGTGTGAATTCAGACCTGTCCCTTACATTCTGTGGACTCTTTCACTGTTTTGATAAGTTTCCATTTGCCTACCTGAATTTCCAACACCCAAATATTACAGTCATACTCGAAAAATATGATTCTTTACCGTTCCTAGAGGTCTAGCTTACCGAAGAAGTTGAACGTTTTTACATCTCTGTTTATTATAATAGAAATTTTACCAGTATCTAAACATCTCTGTTTATTATAACAGAAATATTACCAGTATCTAAACATCTCTGTTTATTATAATAGAAATTTTACCAGCATCTAAACACCTCTGTTTATTATAACAGAAAATTTACCAGTATCTAAACATCTCTGTTTATTATAACAGAAATTTTACCAGCATTTAAACACCTCTGTTTATTATAACAGAAATTTTACCAGCATCTAAACATCTCTGTTTATTATAACAGAAAATTTACCAGCATCTAAACACCTCTGTTTATTATAACAGAAAATTTACCAGTATCTAAACACCTCTGTTTATTATAACAGAAATTTTACCAGCATCTAAACACCTCTGTTTATTATAACAGAAATTTTACCAGCATCTAAACACCTCTGTTTATTATAACAGAAATTTTACCAGTATCTAAACACCTCTGTTTATTATAACAGAAATTTTACCAGTATCTAAACATCTCTGTTTATTATAACAGAAATTTTACCAGTATCTAAACACCTCTGTTTATTATAACAGAAATTTTACCAGCATCTAAACACCTCTGTTTATTATAACAGAAATTTTACCAGCATCTAAACACCTCTGTTTATTATAACAGAAATTTTACCAGCATCTAAACACCTCTGTTTATTATAACAGAAATTTTACCAGTATCTAAACACCTCTGTTTATTATAACAGAAATTTTACCAGTATCTAAACACCTCTGTTTATTATAACAGAAATTTTACCAGCATCTAAACACCTCTGTTTATTATAACAGAAATTTTACCAGCATCTAAACACCTCTGTTTATTATAACAGAAATTTTACCAGTATCTAAACACCTCTGTTTATTATAACAGAAATTTTACCAGTATCTAAACACCTCTGTTTATTATAACAGAAATTTTACCAGTATCTAAACACCTCTGTTTATTATAACAGAAATTTTACCAGCATCTAAACACCTCTGTTTATTATAACAGAAATTTTACCAGTATCTAAACATCTCTGTTTATTATAATAGAAATTTTACCAGCATCTAAACACCTCTGTTTATTATAACAGAAATTTTACCAGTATCTAAACACCTCTGTTTATTATAACAGAAATTTTACCAGTATCTAAACACCTCTGTTTATTATAACAGAAATTTTACCAGCATCTAAACACCTCTGTTTATTATAACAGAAATTTTACCAGTATCTAAACACCTCTGTTTATTATAACAGAAATTTTACCAGTATCTAAACACCTCTGTTTATTATAACAGAAATTTTACCAGCATCTAAACACCTCTGTTTATTATAACAGAAACATTACCAGTATCTAAACACCTCTGTTTATTATAACAGAAATTTTACCAGCATCTAAACACCTCTGTTTATTATAACAGAAACATTACCAGTATCTAAACACCTCTGTTTATTATAACAGAAATTTTACCAGCATCTAAACACCTCTGTTTATTATAACAGAAACATTACCAGTATCTAAACACCTCTGTTTATTATAACAGAAATTTTACCAGCATCTAAACACCTCTGTTTATTATAACAGAAATTTTACCAGTATCTAAACACCTCTGTTTATTATAACAGAAATTTTACCAGCATCTAAACACCTCTGTTTATTATAACAGAAATTTTACCAGTATCTAAACATCTCTGTTTATTATAACAGAAATTTTACCAGTATCTAAACACCTCTGTTTATTATAATAGAAATTTTACCAGCATCTAAACACCTCTGTTTATTATAACAGAAATTTTACCAGCATCTAAACACCTCTGTTTATTATAACAGAAATTTTACCAGTATCTAAACACCTCTGTTTATTATAACAGAAATTTTACCAGTATCTAAACACCTCTGTTTATTATAATAGAAATTTTACCAGTATCTAAACACCTCTGTTTATTATAACAGAAATTTTACCAGCATCTAAACACCTCTGTTTATTATAACAGAAATTTTACCAGTATCTAAACATCTCTCTGTTTATTATAATAACAGAAATTTTACCAGTATCTAAACACCTCTGTTTATTATAACAGAAATTTTACCAGTATCTAAACACCTCTGTTTATTATAACAGAAATTTTACCAGCATCTAAACACCTCTGTTTATTATAACAGAAATTTTACCAGTATCTAAACACCTCTGTTTATTATAACAGAAATTTTACCAGCATCTAAACACCTCTGTTTATTATAATAGAAATTTTACCAGTATCTAAACACCTCTGTTTATTATAACAGAAATTTTACCAGCATCTAAACACCTCTGTTTATTATAACAGAAATTTTACCAGTATCTAAACATCTCTGTTTATTATAACAGAAATTTTACCAGCATCTAAACACCTCTGTTTATTATAACAGAAATTTTACCAGCATCTAAACACCTCTGTTTATTATAACAGAAATTTTACCAGTATCTAAACATCTCTGTTTATTATAATAGAAATTTTACCAGCATCTAAACACCTCTGTTTATTATAACAGAAATTTTACCAGTATCTAAACACCTCTGTTTATTATAATAGAAATTTTACCAGCATCTAAACACCTCTGTTTATTATAACAGAAATTTTACCAGTATCTAAACACATCTGTTTATTATAACAGAAATTTTACCAGTATCTAAACATCTCTGTTTATTATAACAGAAATTTTACCAGTATCTAAACATCTCTGTTTATTATAACAGAAATTTTACCAGCATCTAAACACCTCTGTTTATTATAACAGAAATTTTACCAGTATCTAAACACCTCTGTTTATTATAACAGAAATTTTACCAGTATCTAAACACCTGTTTATTATAACAGAAATTTTACCAGTATCTAAACCAATTTCAACAGTTTTATCTTCTTCAAACATAATTCGGTTGTGACATTGTTGAACATAAATAATAATCTTTATTCTAATTATTCTATTTTACACAAAAAAAACTTAGCCTTTACATTAATACGTGTTATATAATGGATATCCGAATGATTTTATAAATAAACGCAGTTTCCTAAATAACAAATTCCAACCATCAGCCAATCTACATACTGATCTAGCCTCCGCATTTAACACCTATCACAGTACAAAGATCGAGTGCTAAAATTTCGACGTTCAATGCTCGTGTATAAATATACCTGTATTGAATGTAAGGTCACGTACATTGGCAAAATGAAATGCGTCTTGAAAACTAGAGTCTGAACAGTTAGGAGTATCAACTGTCTACTACTTAAACTCAGCCACTCACCTATTCGTTCACATTTTGAAACCACATGTGACATTATCTCATTTAACGACTTTTCTATCACCACAGACCTTGACCTCTATATGAAACAAAGTACTGATAGCTAGAGAATGCCAGACCCTTAACGATTCACAAATAAAGCTATTTATATCTAAATGTGCCTACGTAAAACTCAATCGTGTTGCAATATTTCTATAATCCGTTCGTTTACCACTTTTCTTAATCTCAAAGAAAACTAATGATTGGGCCGGCATATCCAGGTGGTTAGGGGTGTCGTCTCGTAATCTGAGGGTCGCGAGTTCAAATTCCTGTCACACCAAACATGCTCGCCCTTTCGGCTGTGGGGGCGTTATAATGGGCGGTCAATCCCACTATCTGTTGGTAAAAAGTAGCCCAAGAGTTGGCGGTGGGTGATGATGACTAGTTGCCTTCCTTCTAGTCTTGTATTACTAAAATAGGGACGGCTAACGTAGGTAGCCCTCGTGTAGCTTTGCGCGAAATTTAGAAACAAACAAACTAATGATTGTGTTATTATATTATAATATTAGTAACTATCTTTGTAACACAATTTTCAGATGGAATAAGTTATTCTGAAATCTTCGAACAGTGTAAATAAAATGTTTTGTATTTGCTTCATCAGCCATCTTAATCTTCGTTATTAGAAGCTTGGCTTAATTAATTGGTACTCCAAACGTTTAGTTTTAAACGATTTTTGATTGTAGGAATTTCTTATTTGTGTTTGATTTGAGTATAGTCCTCACTAACACAGGCTTGTATTAACTGTTACCATATACCTTAGACGGGGGTCATTTATTAACTCTTACCCTAAACCTCTAACAAAGGCCTGTACTAAATCTTATCATAAACTATGATTATGTACCAGAAGCATGATTTATCTAAAAAAAAAGACGTAATTACTTCATTATAGACCCCTGCTAGTACAGCAGTATGACTTCGGATTTACAGCCGCTAAAATCAGCGGTTCGATTCCCCTCGGTGGGCTCAGCAGATAGCCCAATGTGGCTTTGCTATAAGAAAACACAATCCTTCATTATATCTTTAATACAAATATTTTTGACGCTTAGCCTTTAAAGGTAATCGATTAGTAATTTCTAATGATGTTTTAATTTTTTCCCAATTTCTCCTCATACATTTAAAAGATACTTCTGTATCAATTTTTCTTGAAGGCCTTTATCACAAATCTGGTTTAACCCTTACGTTAAACCTCCGTGCCTGTTTTGTTTATTATAAGCGCTACTGAACACCCAGCACATTCAAACAGATGGCGCGCAACTGATCGTTGTTTGTGCTAACAAACTTTATTGTAATCTCACTATTATTTGTGTTTTATTCTATTGTTACAAGCTATAATCTTTCGTTGTTGTAATTTGTTTGTTAGAGAAAGCTGCATGTATTAATGATGACGTCGAGATCAGATAGGCCTGGAACGCTTTGGAAATTCTGGGAAATTTGAGTCGAAGGTTCTAGTACATTCAGAGGTAGATTGTAAATATGGAATCAGTGAAGTTTCGAATAAATAGCTGAGAACATAGTAGAGTGAATAAGTGTTTCGTTTCAGCCGGATTTGGATTTTTTAAAATTTTCTGTCAGAAACTACAAGTAAGTGTATTTTTACGTTAGTGTACAATTAGTATCAATTATAAGTTTAAGTCTAGGGCAAGTCTACAAGGCAAGCTTTTACAAATGCCATGGAAGAAATACACTATTTTTTTATCGTTTACGGACTGGATTTTTGATTATTTTGCACCAAATGGTTTAAGAGAACTCCTCAACAAAAACAGTTTGTTTGTTTTGGAATTTCGCACAAAGCTACTCGAGAGCTATCTGTGCTAGCCGTCCTTAATTTAGCAGTGTAAGACTAGAGGGAAGGCAACTAGTCATCACCACTCACCGCCAACTCTTGGGCTACTCTTTTACCAACGAATAGTGGGATTGACCTCATATTATACGCCCCCACGGCTGGGAGAGCGAGCATGTTTAGCGCGTCGCGGGCGCGAACCCGCGGATTACGAGTCGCATGCCTTACGCGCTTGGCCATGTCAGGCCTAACAAAAACAGAACGCCACAACAATATTATTATTGTTTGTACTTTTGCTTTTGTTTGTAAAGCTCACATACCAATTTTGTTGTACAATTTTGTACGTTTAGCCAAAATTTTTATTTTTAACTTTCAACGCTGAGTGCAGTTTGTGCACTGTGTCCAAATTATTTTATCTTATATTATATTTTTAGTTTTCTTTTTTGAGAATAAAATCTATCTTAGTTTGCATGAAAAGTTTCACGGCAGGCTGTCGGAAGGCGTGACTAAATAACAATTATCATTGATTGTGTAGCGACGTTCCAAACTTAGATTTCCCAGCCTTCCTATGTTTACAATCTTTTAATAGGAATTTCTGACGAAATTAGAAAATTCACTGAGCCGTATTGAATTCACTTCGCGTTAACGTTGTTCCTTGATTTTACTAAGCCTCATCGTAACAAGCACATGATTATTTCAGTAACTTCCGTGTTCAAAATTGGACACTTAGAGTAATTTCTGTCATAAATTCACATTCTTGGTGACGAGGCTTTAATTCTAAACTTTCATGTGCGAAAGACGTTTTCTTCGCTTTTAGAACGAACTTTTACATTTCTGTATAAAAATAAAATACGCATCTCTGTTTCAAAAAAGATGGACAATGTAACCATTAAAAACACTTAATTAAAATATGGACAAAATAATCATTAAAAAACTCTTAATTATAAAATGGACAGGATAACCATTAAAAATCCATTAATTAAAAAGATAGATAGTAAAGCTATTAAAATTATCCTAATTGAAATTCAGATGGGTAGTACAGCCATTAACAGTTCCATTAATTTAAAAATAAAACAGTGTAACAATTAAAAAACGTATTTAAAGATGGAGAGTATATCATTGAAAATCCTTCATGTAAAATAGTTTCGGTATAATCCTTCAAAGTTATTGCTTGTAAGATTAGTGGAACCCTCCAAAAACTCGTTCAAAAAACGGGAAGTGAAACCTGTCAAGCGCCACCTATTTAAAAATTAACATTGAATTTGTCTTCCAATTTTGTAATTCCAATGGTAGAGGCTCAAGACACCAAGAAAATAACTGTTGGTCCTACATAAAGGTCAAATACCTTTGGTGATAGTAAATTCTTAAGATATAGGTGTGAAAAGACTGTCAGACGAGAATCAGTTGTCAAATTAATCTGTTCCTTACGTTTTAAAATTAAATGTTTGGCATTATAGAAGACGTTCAAATAGACCCCAGTGGAACAGTGGCATATATGTGGACTTATACTGCTAGTAAATGGATTTCTCTTACTTGTAGTGGGCAGAGCACGGATAGCATTTTCTGTAGCTTCGTATTTAATAACAATTAAACTGGATTTATGAGAGTGATATTGATGGAAGTAACAATAACAATTAAATAAATGAACCAACACAGATATCACATCGTTATTCAAACATAGATTTGAAGGAGTTAAGATGATTAAACTGACGTGATAAATTTGTTAAGGTTCAGACAGGATACGATTGATTGAAGTGTTATACTTCTTAGTAGTTTAGACAAGCTTTTGGTGAGCCAGATGGTATATTTGTTATTAGTTTGGACAAGTTTTAGGTGAGCCAGATGGTATATTTGTTAGTTGTTTGAGCAGGCTATTGGTGTAACCAGATGGTAGATTTGTTATTGGTTTGGTCGTGCTATTGGTGAACTACATGGTTCATTTGTTAATGGTTTGGTCGTTCTACTGGTGAACCAAATGGTTCATTTGTTAACAGATTTGGCATGTTGTTGGTTATCGAGATGGTAAATTTATTAATAGTTTGGTCGTGCTATGGTGAACCAGATGGCTCATTTGTTAATGGATTTGGGATGTTGTTAGTTATCGAAATGGTAAATTTATTAATAGTTTGGTCATGCTATTGGTGAACCAGATGGTTAATTTGTTAATGGATTTGGAGGTACCTACTGTCACATTGCCTTTATCATATGGCAAAGATAATAAATAATTTACTAAACATCTGAAGTTCTTCTCTATTGGTTAAATTTTATATGTTTACTATTCTGTGTGTTCACTAGATTAGCAGAGAAAGCCTTAAAAAACTAATGAAGTAGTTTATATAAGCTTGTGGCTAATATGCCAGGTTGTGTCATATTGAATTGAGATTAAAACTAATACGTGATCGTAATGAATTAGAATTAATTTGAGTTTTAGGCTATGAGTGAAACGTACTTCTGAAATTTAAAACTAGCATATGTTTATAATGAACTGACATTATAATAATTTACGTTAGAGATATGAGTTCGTTACACTTGCTGATGGAGCTTGGAAACAATAAAGTCCCAAGCTTTGGTTTATCTATGTTTGGTTTTGAATTTTGCGCTAGCCGTCTCTAATTTAGCAGTGTAAGACTAGAGGGACTAGTCATCATCAACCACCGCCAACTCTTGGGCTACTCTTTTACCAACAGATTGACCATCAAGTTATAACGCCCCCACAGCTGAAAGGGCGAGCATGTTTGGTGTGATGGGGATTTTAACACGTGACCTTCAGATTACGAGTCGAGTCCTTTAACCACCTGGCCATGCTGGGCCTTTTGTTTATGAGTTGCTGATTTAACAATATATCAGACTGGGTTCTCATTAAGATCTTGTTTCTAAGCTGCTGACTAGCATCTTATCAGACTGGGTTCTTACTGAAGTCTTGCTTCTGAGTTGCTACCTAGCATCTTATCAGACTGGGCTCTTACTGAAGTCTTGCTTCTGAGTTGCTGACTAGTATCTTATCAGACTGGGTTCTTACTGATATCTTGCTTCTGAGTTGCTGACTAACATCTTATCAGACTGGATTCTTATTGAGGTCTTGTTTCTGAGTTGTTGACCAGCATCTTATCAGACTGGGTGCTTATTGAGGTCTTGTTTTTAAGTTGCTGACTTGCATTTTATGAGACTGAGTTCTTATTGAGGTCTTGTTTCTAAGTTGCTGATTTGCATCTTATGAGACTGAGTTCTTATTGAGGTCTTGTTTCTAAGTTGCTGACTTGCATCTTATGAGATTGAGTTCTTATTGAGGTCTTGTTTCTAAGTTGCTGACTTGCATCTTATGAGATTGAGTTCTTATTGAGGTCTTGTTTCTAAGTTGCTGACTTGCATCTTATGAGATTGAGTTTTTATTGAGGTCTTGTTTCTAAGTTGCTGATTTGCATCTTATGAGACTGAGTTCTTATTGAGGTCTTGTTTTTAAGTTGCTGACTTGCATCTTATGAGACTGAGTTTTTATTGAGGTCTTGTTTCTAAGTTGCTGACTTGCATCTTATCAGACTGGGCTCTTACTGAAGTCTTGCTTCTGAGTTGCTGACTAGTATCTTATCAGACTGGGTTCTTACTGATATCTTGCTTCTGAGTTGCTGATTAACATCTTATCAGACTGGATTCTTATTGAGGTCTTGTTTCTGAGTTGTTGACCAGCATCTTATCAGACTGGGTGCTTATTGAGGTCTTGTTTTTAAGTTGCTGACTTGCATTTTATGAGACTGGTTTCTTATCAAGGTCTTGTTTCTAAGTTGCTGACTTGCATCTTATGAGACTGAGTTTTTATTGAGGTCTTGTTTCTAAGTTGCTGACTTGCATCTTATGAGACTGAGTTTTTATTGAGGTCTTGTTTTTAAGTTGCTGACTTGCATCTTATGAGACTGAGTTCTTATTGAGGTCTTGTTTCTAAGTTGCTGATTTGCATCTTATGAGACTGAGTTCTTATTGAGGTCTTGTTTCTGAGTTGCTGACTTGCATCTTATGAGACTGAGTTTTTATTGAGGTCTTGTTTCTAAGTTGCTGACTTGCATCTTATGAGACGTGTTTCTTATTAAGGTCTTGTTTCTAAGTTGCTGACTTGCATCTTATGAGACTGAGTTCTTATTGAGGTCTTGTTTCTGAGTTGCTGACTTGCATCTTATGAGACTGAGTTTTTATTGAGGTCTTGTTTCTAAGTTGCTGACTTACATCTTATGAGACTGAGTTCTTATTGAGGTCTTGTTTCTAAGTTGCTGACTTGCATCTTATGAGACTGAGTTTTTATTGAGGTCTTGTTTCTAAGTTGCTGACTTGCATCTTATAAGACTGGTTTCTTATTAAGGTCTTGTTTCTAAGTTGCTGGCTTGCATCTTATGAGACTGAGTTCTTATTGAGGTTTTGTTTCTGAGTTGCTGACTTGCATCTTATGAGACAGTTTTTATTGAGGTCTTGTTTCTAAGTTGCTGACTTGCATCTTATGAGACTGAGTTCTTATTGAGGTCTTGTTTCTAAGTTACTGACTTGCATCTTATGAGACTGAGTTTTTATTGAGGTCTTGTTTCTAAGTTGCTGACTTGCATCTTATGAGACTGAGTTTTTATTGAGGTCTTGTTTTTAAGTTGCTGACTTGCATCTTATGAGACTGAGTTCTTATTGAGGTCTTGTTTCTAAGTTGCTGATTTGCATCTTATGAGACTGAGTTCTTATTGAGGTCTTGTTTCTGAGTTGCTGACTTGCATCTTATGAGACTGAGTTTTTATTGAGGTCTTGTTTCTAAGTTGCTGACTTGCATCTTATGAGACTTGTTTCTTATTAAGGTCTTGTTTCTAAGTTGCTGACTTGCATCTTATGAGACTGAGTTCTTATTGAGGTCTTGTTTCTGAGTTGCTGACTTGCATCTTATGAGACTGAGTTTTTATTGAGGTCTTGTTTCTAAGTTGCTGACTTACATCTTATGAGACTGAGTTCTTATTGAGGTCTTGTTTCTAAGTTGCTGACTTGCATCTTATGAGACTGAGTTTTTATTGAGGTCTTGTTTCTAAGTTGCTGACTTGCATCTTATAAGACTGGTTTCTTATTAAGGTCTTGTTTCTAAGTTGCTGGCTTGCATCTTATGAGACTGAGTTCTTATTGAGGTTTTGTTTCTGAGTTGCTGACTTGCATCTTATGAGACAGTTTTTATTGAGGTCTTGTTTCTAAGTTGCTGACTTGCATCTTATGAGACTGAGTTCTTATTGAGGTCTTGTTTCTAAGTTACTGACTTGCATCTTATGAGACTGAGTTCTTATCAAGGTCTTGTTTCTAAGTTGCTGACTTGCATCTTATGAGACTGAGTTTTTATTGAGGTCTTGTTTTTAAGTTGCTGACTTGCATCTTATGAGACTGAGTTCTTATTGAGGTCTTGTTTCTAAGTTGCTGATTTGCATCTTATGAGACTGAGTTCTTATTGAGGTCTTGTTTCTGAGTTGCTGACTTGCATCTTATGAGACTGAGTTTTTATTGAGGTCTTGTTTCTAAGTTGCTGACTTACATCTTATGAGACTGAGTTCTTATTGAGGTCTTGTTTCTAAGTTGCTGACTTGCATCTTATGAGACTGAGTTTTATTGAGGTCTTGTTTCTAAGTTGCTGACTTGCATCTTATAAGACTGGTTTCTTATTAAGGTCTTGTTTCTAAGTTGCTGGCTTGCATCTTATGAGACTGAGTTCTTATTGAGGTTTTGTTTCTGAGTTGCTGACTTGCATCTTATGAGACAGTTTTTATTGAGGTCTTGTTTCTAAGTTGCTGACTTGCATCTTATGAGACTGAGTTTTTATTGAGGTCTTGTTTCTAAGTTGCTGACTTGCATCTTATAAGACTGGTTTCTTATTAAGGTCTTGTTTCTAAGTTGCTGGCTTGCATCTTATGAGACTGAGTTCTTATTGAGGTTTTGTTTCTGAGTTGCTGACTTGCATCTTATGAGACAGTTTTTATTGAGGTCTTGTTTCTAAGTTGCTGACTTGCATCTTATGAGACTGAGTTCTTATTGAGGTCTTGTTTCTAAGTTACTGACTTGCATCTTATGAGACTGAGTTCTTATTGAGGTCTTGTTTCTAAGTTGCTGATTTGCATCTTATGAGACTGAGTTCTTATTGAGGTCTTGTTTCTAAGTTGCTGACTTGCATCTTATGAGACTGAGTTCTTATTGAGGTCTTGTTTCTAAGTTGCTGACTTGCATCTTATGAGACTGAGTTCTTATTGAGGTCTTGTTTCTGAGTTGTTGACCAGCATCTTATGAGACTGGGTTCTTATTGAGGTCTTGTTTTTAAGTTGCTGACTTGCATCTTATGAGACTGAGTTTTTATTGAGGTCTTGTTTCTAAGTTGCTGACTTGCATCTTATGAGACTGGGTTCTTATTGAGGTCTTGTTTTTAAGCTGATAAATAATTAGTCTCCTAGACTAGATAATTATCAGGGCCTTCTTTCTGAGCTGCTGACTTAACAGCTTATTAAACTGAATACTTATCAGTGTCCTGTTTTAAATATTTAGCAAGTGTAGAAGTTAAGTTACTTAACGCCTGGTACGAGTTGTAGTGTTTACCTTGACCCGTTTCTCCTGCCTGCAGATAATAACAGTTTCGAGAGAATCTTTGGCTAGTGACCAGAACTAGGATGATGTATGGAATTTCCACAAACTCTTGAATACCCATCATGAAAATGAAGTGAAAAAAGTTAACACACTTAGTTGTATAGTTAGTAACATTATGGGCAAACGTGAATCATTTTAGGCTTAGGAACTTTTCAACAATGTTAACATAATAGGTTTTGATGACGTTACTGATAGTGGGTGATTTTAGGGTTAGGAAATGTTTTACAATGTGAACATAATAGGTTTTTGATGACATCATTATAAATTGATGATTTTGGAGTTAGAAAATGTTTTACAATGTTAAAATAATAGGTGTTTGAGAACGTTACTGGAAGTGGGTGATTTTAGGGTTAGGAAATATTTTACAAAGTTAACATAAGGGGTTTTAGGTCGTTACTGGAAATGGGTGATTTTAAGGGTATGATATGTTCTACAGAAACATTTATTTATCCACTTATTTCTTTGAGCTCAACAATGAATAATAATTCTGTCTTTCTACGGTATTAAGAAATCTTTTATTTTCTTTAAGTTTAATGTAAAATACGATCTATTATACACTTCAAGCTCAGTGTAACATATAATTAATACATTATCCAAGCTTAGTGTGAAATATGATTCTACATAACGTTTAGTGACAATAAGGCACCTCTTGGTCCATCTCGGCTGTCCATTCTCTAAGCCAAACCAAAAAATGTATATTAATTTAAAAATGTAAAGCCAACCATTATTATTCATATTATCTCTCAAGCTTTCTTTTAAACTTACTCAAATTTACTGCTTCCACAACATCTTAAGGTAATCCATTTCACAGGCCAAACACCGTATTTGATAAAATAAAATTGTTTTACCTGAAGACAGTTTCTACCTTGATAAAATATATGTTTGTGTTTCCTAGTTCTATAATTCTCGCTGTTAAAGATGAATAAACACTTCAATCAGATCCTTCTAACTCTTCTTTTCAAGAGAAAACAGTTTTAAGGACCTTTATTTATCTCCATATGACAACCCCTTCATCCAGACTATTATTCTAGTAACACTTGTCTAAACCCTTTCTAGCAAGTCAGTGTCTTTCCTAAGGTAAGGATCCCAAAACACAATACTGCAAAAATGATCTAACCAGTGACCTAAACAATGAAAGTGTAGCCTTTTTAAGACTTAAGTATATAAACCTAAAATCCTATTTGCCATACCGTTAGCGACAGCACACTGCTTGGATGGCTTTAGAGCAGAGGTGAGGAACTTCATGGCTATTAGCCACATGTGGCCAGTGGATAGCACAATTGTGGCCAGCTCGAGTTTAGGAATCAACTTTTTCCATCATTTATTTTATGTCGCAAATTTGGCAATCAGCAACTGCACTGCTTCACGTCATCGATAATGTCGCGTGCTTTATCACTGCCACAGACTCTGCCCATTTTGTAATGTCAGTCTGGTTTAGATGTTTGTTATCGAGTGTGCGTTCTGCAGCATACGCTTGCAAACATATTTGTATTGTACAACTTACAAGTGTTTAACTATATTTTGTTTTTAATCACATAGTATGGATAAATGGATAATTAGAAAACAAAATAATCCAGATGATGGTGAACGCTCAGAAAATAAAAACAGTTTAATTGATTCTGCCATTACTGACGAAAACAGAATAGCGAGTGACTGGAAAAACGTGAAACGTGAATTTAATGAAAGTTGAAATTTGTAGTAATTGAAGCAAATAATAAGTCAGTGTGTCTTTTGTGTGACATAGTTTTTAGGAATAATAAAGTGTACAACCTTAAGCAACACTTTAACAATTTTCACAACGAATTAGATGTAAAATTTCCAGTTGAGAGCTGAAATCGTATGAATGAAATTAGCTGTCTGAAAGCACAACTTCATGAACAAAAGGGAAGCCTAAAAAGATTTTAGTACAAGAAATATTGATTGTGATTAAAACTCTGTTGGAGAATTATGATTCAAAAATAAAAGATCATATTCTTCAAAAGGTAAGTAATTTGCAATGAATTCAAAGAACAATTGTCCTCAGAATACTAGAGTTAGTGAAAGACATAGAAAATCAGTTGTTTGAAGAACTAAAAGACTGTATCTTTTTTTAGCACTAGATGAGTCGACAGATGTTAGTAACACTCCACAGTTGATATTTTGGGTTCGATATGTGACTTCAGATCTTCAAGTAATGTAAGAAATTCTTGGTCTTTGTGGATTAAGAGATCGAACATGTGGAAAAAACATCTTTGATAATGTTCTTCAAATGTCAAAAAATTCAGTGTGGATTTAAAAAACTGGTTTCTGTCACAACAGAGGGTGCTCCCACCATGACTGGGGTCAAATTAGGATTTGTTTCTCTTTCGAAGCATCATTTAATTGAAAATAATATGAAGTCTACACTGCCATCTTTCTATTGTATTTTGCTTCAGGAAATTTTTGTGCTCAGATGTGTAAAAGTGATGAATTGAAAAGATTGATGGACATTGTTGTAATAATCGTGAATTATATTAGAAGTGGAAGCTCTCTCATCCATCGACAGTTTGTTGAGTCTCTGAAGAAAAGCAGTGAATGTACGTTTGATGATCTTACGGGTTTTGCAAATGTAAGATGGTTAAGTAAAGGGAAGTCTTGAAACGATTTACTTCCTTATTTCCTCAAATAAGAGAGAATCATGAAAACTGAAACTTTGTCACGACAGTGTGATTTGTACTTTCTGTACGACATAATGGCTCACTTGAATAATTTGAATACGAAGCTTCAGGGAAGACGTAAAATAACAAGCGAGCAATCATAGCCTATACATGAATTTTAATTAAAGCTAAACTTCCTTGTGGAACAATTACAAAATAATGATTTGACACGTTTCTCCGATTTTAAAAAATTTGAAAATGATATTTGAATTTTTGCATGATCCATTTTAATTTGACTTAGGAAATTTCAGTAAAGAAATTACATTTTTTTTGTCTTTGGATAAGCGTGATTTGAAGACGTTTGTTTGTTTGGGAATTTCGCACAAAGCTACTCGAGGGCTATCTGTGCTAGTCGTCCCTAATTTAGCAGTGTAGGACTAGAGGGAAGGCAGCTAGTCATCACCACCCACCGCCAACTCTTGGGTTACTCTTTTACCAATGAATAGTGGGATTGACCGTCACATTATACACCCCCACGGCTGGGAGGGTGAGCATGTTTAGCGCGACGCGGGCGCGAACCCGCGACCGTCGGATTACGAGTCGCACGCCTTACGCACTTGGCCATGCCAGGCCAATTTGAAGACGAGATGCCTACCCTGCAAAAGGTAGAACACATAAAAGGTAAACAAAAATGTTCTATCAGAGAGATGTGGCTCACTATTCTGATAAGTCTTCCAAATTTAAAGATAGCAATTTCAAAATTATTTTCGATGTTTGGAACCACATGGGTGTGTGAGTCAACATTCTCTACGCTAGGTTTTCTCAAGTCTAGATACCGATCTCGACTTACTAACATAAATTTAGAGGCAAAGCTAAAATGCTCATTGAACATAGATATTAAGCCAAATTTCATGAAACTTGTTGATGAAAACCCCATCAATTTTCACATTGAAAGTTTTATGAAATGCAATTATTTTGATTAAACTAACATCTTTCAATTTTTTTAATAGTGTGACCAACGTTGTTTTCATTAACCACAGTTGTGGCCACATCGCTGCTTTAGAGGCTGATCGTTGGTTTCTTGTTTGTTTTAATCTCGCGAAAAGCTACATAAGGGCTATCTGCGTTAGCCGTCCGTAATTTAGCAGTGTAAGACTAGAGGGAGGGCAACTAGTCATCACCACCCACCTCCAACTCTTGGGCTACTTTTGGGCTGTTTTAATCAACGAATAGTGGAATTGCCCGTAACATTATAACGCCCCCACAACTGAAAGGACGAGCACGTTTGGTGTGACAGAGATTCGAACCCACGACCCTCGGATTACGAGGTTCAAATGTATCTTGTTTAAAAAGATATTGAAGTCTGTGTGGTCTGGAAATTACGTTCGTATGGTCAGTTTTAACTCCGCTCATAATTTTTTGTTCTTCCTGACTGAAAAAAAAAAAAAGCTTTAATGTTTCGTACTCGTCTTCCCTTTGTATTTGACAAGGTAAAGCTTCCTTGTTGGTCTACTTGTAGTGTTAAATCAAAAACATAACTATGAACACGTACAATTATTATTCCCGTATAGACGTGCCTACACTATATGTCACTTTCTTAGTCCTAATTACAACGTCAAGTACAGCGGTAAGACTACTGATTTACAACGCTAAAATCAGGGGTTTGATTCCCCACGGTGGATTCAGCAGATAGTCCGATGTGACTTTGCTATAAGAACACACACACAGTGCTTATGATAGATAAATTATGTTGCTAGTTCTCAGTGAATATTACAAGATGCTGGTAATCGTAGAAATATTGCTACTGTGATAATGTATTAAAAAGAATAGGTTGCCACATCAACCACTACATCAGGATCTCTTCCTTTTATAATACTGTTAAGGTTATTACCATTTAAATTATAATTCAAATTATTATAACCCACATACATTATCTTGCATTTATTATAATTAAAACCCGTCTACCATTTATTTGTTCAACTCACTAAATGGTTTAAATCCTTTTGTAAATCAGCAGCATCCTCTTCACAACCAGTAACTCCCAAGACCTTAATGTCATCAGCAGATTTAAATAATTTATTGACCATTCCTTCATTTATGTCATCAATGTAAATCAAAGAAAGCAATGATCCTAACACTGATTCCTAAGGTACGCAATTTTTGACATTAATACAGCTTGATTGAACTCCATTTGTAACAACCCTCTGATTTCTTCTGTCCACTAACCAGTAATAAGTGTGAAACATGATTCATACATAACCTACACCTTTTGAAGTACGTAAACTTTTCTACGTTCTTAGCAAGTTCATGAACTCCTACGCCCTCAAACTTTAGTTAAGAAATTCCAGATTAAAATCTTTCGTATACTAAACTGTTACTGGGTGCTTTGTTGGACTAGACTTTCTCAGCAAGAAGCTTTTCCTTAAAAAGCGTGAACGACGTGCTAACGTGACTATTCGCTGCACATTACTGGTTTAAGTGAAAAATGTCTGAAATATAAAAATATTCGATTGAAATTGGTTAATTAAAAATCAATACCTTTCTGCCCTATCAGTCTCACATATCAATGTAACAAACAGCATAAAAAAGTACTTTGTATTACTTATTCCACTTTGTATACACTCACGTATGGTTGGATTGAATGACTATCATGGAATATAAGGCCTAATATTCATTCTTTTTGTGTGTTTGTATGACAGAAGAACTATGCCCAGGAGGAAGCTGGAAGGGTGGTTCTCTACACCACAACAATGGGAATCATCAGGAAAACATTTGAGGAGTGTCGACGTGTCCGGAACATTCTCCAGACGTTGTTGGTAAAGTTCGAAGAGCGAGACGTCTTCATGAATCGCACACATCAGAGAGAACTTCTCGAACGGTTAGGAACCAATACAGTGCAGGTTCCTCAGATTTTTGTAGGAGGAAGCTGGTTCGCGGTAAATATTCAGAATTTGCTTTTTCTAAGACATTAGGTTATTGTTGATTTTACTTTTATGATACTATGATATTAACAGGATGTACATCTCAACATCTAACTCAATTATTGTATGGATGTCTGGGTCCTCTGTGTCTTCATCTATTAGTATTCTATGATCAGATTGTACATAATCTAGCTCAATCCTTTCATAACCATCTGGATCCTATGTGTCTTCATTCATTACTATTCTATGATCAGATTGTACATAATCTAGCTCAGTCCTTTGATAACCATCTGGGTCCTCTGTGTCTTCATCTATTACTATTCTATGATCAGACTGTACATAATCTAGCTCAGTCCTTTTATAACCATCTGGGTCCTCTGTATCTTCATTCATTATTCTATTGCCAGAATGTACATAATCCAGCTCAGTCCTTTGATGACCATCTGGGTCCTCTGTGTCTTCATTCATTACTATTCTATGATCAGATTGTACATAATCTAGCTCAGTCCTTTGATAACCATCTGGGTCTTCTGTTTATTCATCTATTACTATTCTATGATCAGACTGTACATAATCTAGCTCAGTCCTTTTATAACCATCTGGGTCCTCTGTATCTTCATTCATTATTCTATTACCAGAATGTACATAATCCAGCTCAGTCCTTTGATGACCATCTGGGTCCTCTGTGTCTTCATTCATTACTATTCTATGATCAGATTGTACATAATCTAGCTCAGTCCTTTGATAACCATCTGGGTCTTTTGTTTATTCATCCATTACTATTCCATGATCAGACTGTACATAATCTAGCTCAGTCCTTTTATAACCATCTGGGTCCTCTGTTTCTTCATCCATTACTATTCCATGATCAGACTGTACATAATCTAGCTCAGTCCTTTCATAACTGTGTGGGTCCTCTGTGTCTTCATCCATTCTTCTATTACCAGAATGTACATAATCTAGCTCAGTCCTTTGATAACCGTCTGGGTCCTCTGTGTCTTCATCCATTACTATTCTATTATCAGATTGTACATAATCTAGCTCAATCCTTTCATAACTGCCTGGGTCCTCTGTGTCTTCATCTATTACTATTCTATTACCAGAATGTACATAATCTAGCTCAGTCCTTTTATAACTGTCTGGGTCCTCTGTGTCTTCATCCATTACTATTCTATTACCAGAATGTACATAATCTAGCTCAGTCCTTTGATAACCGTCTGGTCCTCTGGTCTTCATCCATTACTATTCTATACCAGAATGTGTCTCCTTTTATAACTGCTGGGTCCTCTGTGTCTTCATTACTATTCTATTACCAGAATGTACATAATCTAGCTCAGCCCTTTTATAACTGTGTGGGTCCTCTGTGTTTTCATCCATTACTATTCTATGATCAGGTTATACATAATCTAGCTCAGTCCTTTTATAACTGTGTGGGTCCTCTGTGTCTTCATCCATTACTATTCTATTACCAGAATGTACATAATCTAGCTCAATCCTTTCATAACTGTCTGGGTCCTCTGTGTCTTCATCCATTACTATTCTATTACCAGAATGTACATAATCTAGCTCAATCCTTTCATAACTGTCTGGGTCCTCTGTGTATTCATCTATTACTATTCTATTACCAGAATGTACTAAACTTGACATGTTGTCTAGATCTTAAGGAAACTGGGAAGATAACAAACTGTTATAAATACAAATATCTTAGTAGCAGTATTTGACAAAAAACATCTTGAATAGACAATCTTAAGTAGTGGTCAAGATTGATCTGTAACCATTAATCTGTCTAGTCTGACACCAGTCAAACCAGTGGTGACTGGTACTGGTTTATCCTCTTGTCAGATGTTGATCTCAGTACATTCCAAGCCTGACGTTCATCAGTCACTCCAGGTTTCGACGGTTGTTTCCCATAACGACCGGTTAGTCACCTTCCAAAGTGGCGCCATCCAGCACATTAGGAACCGGTTTTTTTGAACAGCAGAACCAACTTGAACCTTTATTTCTAACAGTGTGTCCCACTAACAGATCTGTGTATAGTTCACTAACCTACTTTAAAAATCGTTAAATTTGTTTAATAAACTTCGGGTCAGTGGCGTAACTATGGATGTTTCGTGGATACAAAACGCGTTATAAACACACAAAAAAAACCTGTATACTTGACTTAGCTTCCAATCTGTTTGTTTTGTTACGTTCATTACACTGTGTTTTGTTACTCCTGTAACACGGCTAGTTGTAAGATTTTGTTTTGTTTTGTTTGTTTTTTGGAATTTCACACAAAGCTACTCGAGGGCTATCTGTGCTAGCCGTCCCTAATTTAGCAGTGTAAGACTAGAGGGAAGGCAGCTAGTCATCACCACCCACCGCCAACTCTTGGGCTACTCTTTTACCAACGAATAGTGGGATTGACTGTCACATTGTAACGCCCCCACGGCTGAAAGGGCGAGCATGTTTGGCGCGACGGGATGCGAACCCGCGACCCTCAGATTACGAGGTCGCACGCCTTAACACGCTTGGCCATGCCAGGCCGGCTAGTTGTAGGATAATTACATATTCATCACACTGTCTTGTCATGTTTGTGGTGGGGACAGTTTATGAATCAATAAGATCATCTCATTGTCCTGTTGAATGCGTGACAGGGACAGTTACGAAAATTAAATGCCGAACTGAGCAGCTGTCCACTAGGAACTGGACTAAACACCCACATAGATAATGATAATTACTTGTGAAGATCAGAATGACTCGTGTCATCAGTTGTACATCAAACTGGACTAAACATCCACATGGATAATGATAATTACTTCTGAAGATCAGAATGACTCGTATCATCAGTTGTACATCAAACTGGACTAAACATCCACATGGATAATGATAATTACTTCTGAAGATCAGAATGACTCGTATCATCAGTTGTACATCATTGTTGTTTAACGATACTTTCGGACTGACACTTCTGAAGGATCCACTAGACACGTGCTAAACGTGAAATTGACTGAACGAATCTCTAAGTCTGAAACTAAAAACTGTTTCACATGTTTGGTTTTTATTATTCTCTCCGTTTAGTATACAATATTTCTTTTTAACAGTATATCGTCTCAGAGATTTTTTCTTTATATCAAGTCTTTATATGCTTGTACTCGAACGATAAACGTGGACTTAGCAACAGAGCCTGACTAATGAACAGCGCGTGATATGGGTCACAATCAAATTATCTGCACACTTCCTGCGGCCTTTAACAAGGTCTACCCTGTCGTTCCACAACCGCAGGCTTCAGGTTATAGGTAGATCAACTCTGCTAATTAAACTGTTTTTGTTAACACACTGTGTCGTAAAATGTCATTAATTCCTTTTGGGTGGCATGGATGTTTTGTATCCATCATGTTATATTAATTACGAACAATGACTTGTAGTGTTTCACATTCTGAACACGGCTCTCAGTTTACGGAATCGTATTGGGAGATTTTGTGTGTTAACACCGGTATTTAAATAAAGTTTTTATATCGCAAAAAGTGTTTAGTTACGATTTGTAGAGTTTGTGTTAAATTACGAAAGAAATACAAAAATATTTATAAGACGAACAGAAGAACTGAATCGTAGTTTTATATGTTATACATAGCAGACGAATGTGTGAATCGTAGTTTTATATGTTATACATAGCAGACGAATGTGGTACATGACAGACAGTGTTTTAAAGAAGTCACAAACACGTGTGGTAGGTGACAGACAGTGCTTTAAAGAAGTTACAAACACGTGTGGTAGGTGACAGACAGTGCTTTAAAAAAGTTACAAACACGTGTGGTAGGAGACAGACAGTGCTTTAAAGAAGTTACAAACACGTGTGGTAGGAGACAGACAGTGCTTAAAAGAAGTTACAAACACGTGTGGTAGGTGACAGACAGTGTATTAAAGAAGTTCCAAACACGTGTGGTAGGTGACAGACAGTGCTTAAAAGAAGTTACGAACACGTGTGGTAGGAGACAGACAGTGCTTTAAAGAAGCTACGAACACGAGTGGTAGGTGACAGACAGTGCTTTAAAGAAGTTACAAACACGTGTGGTAGGTGACAGACAGTGCTTTTAAAGCTACGAACACGTGTGGTAGGTGAGAGACAGTGCTTTAAAGAAGTTACAAACACGTGTGGTAGGTGACAGACAGTGCTTTAAAGAAGTTACGAACACGTGTGGTAGGTGACAGACAGTGCTTAAAAGAAGTTACGAACACGTGTGGTAGGTGACAGACAGTGCTTAAAAGAAGTTACGAACACGTGTGGTAGGTGACAGACAGTGCTTTAAAGTAGTTACAAACACGTGTGGTAGGTGACAGACAGTGCTTTAAAGAAGCTACGAACACGTGTGGTAGGTGAGAGACAGTGCTTTAAAGAAGTTACAAACACATGTGGTAGGTGACAGACAGTGCTTTAAAGAAGTTACAAACACGTGTGGTAGGTGACAGACAGTGCTTTAAAGAAGTTACAAACACGAGTGGTAGGTGACAGACTGTTTTAAAGAAGTTACAAACACGTGTGGTAGGTGACAGACAGTGCTTTAAAGAAGTTAAAACACGTGTGGTAGGTGACAGACAGTGTTTTAAAGAAGTTACAAACACGTGTGGTAAGTGACAGACAGTGCTTTAAAAAGTTACAAACACGTGTAGTAGGTGACAGACAGTGCTTTAAAAAGTTACGAACACGTGTGGTAGGTGACAGACAGTGTTTTAAAGAAGTTACAAACACGTGTGGTAGGTGACAGACAGTGCTTTAAAGAAGTTACGAACACGTGTGGTAGGAGACAGACAGTGCTTTAAAGTAGTTACAAACACGTGTGGTAGGTGACAGACAGTGTTTTAAAGAAGTTACAAACACGTGTGGTAGGTGACAGACAGTGTTTTAAAAAGTTACGAACACATGTGGTAGGTGACAAACAGTGCTTGAAGAAGTTACGAACACGTGTGGTAGGTGACGAACAGTGTTTAAGAAGTTACAAACACGTGTGGTAGGTGACAGACAGTGCTTTAAAGAAGGTACGAACACGTGTGGTAGGAGACAGACAGTGCTTTAAAGAAGTTACAAGCACGTGTGGTAGGTGACGGACAGTGCTTTAAAGAAGTTACGAACACGTGTGGTAGGTGAGAGACACTGCTTTAAAGAAGTTACAAACACGTGTGGTAGGTGAGAGACAGTGCTGTAAAGAAGTTACGAACACGTGTGGTAGGAGACAGACAGTGCTTTAAAGAGGTTACGAACACGAGTGGTAGGTGACAGACAGTGCTTTAAAGAAGTTACAAACACGAGTGGTAGGTGACAGACAGTGTTTTAAAGAAGTTACAAACACGAGTGGAAGGTGACAGACTGTGCTTTAAAGAAGTTACAAACACGTGTGGTAGGTGACAGACAGTGCTTTAAAGAAGTTACAAACACGAGTGGAAGGTGACAGACTGTGCTTTAAAGAAGTTACAAACACGTGTGGTAGGTGACAGACAGTGCTTTAAAGAAGTTACAAACACGTGTGGTAGGTGACAGACAGTGCTTTAAAGAAGTTACAAGTACGTGTGGTAGGTAACAGTCAAACTGTTATTTCCAGAAGTGAACCACTATCGAACTGTTTTAAGCAAAATTCGGTGGTATAAGAGTTAGCTATAAATCAGTGTGTGTTACATACAAATATATCACTACCTACTGTAGATTTTGAAAACCACTCTACAAGTGTATTTTTACAGTTATATATATATACATATTGTAATTATTACTTATGTTTCAGAATGCTGAAATAATGGAGAGGTTAAATGAATCTGGAGATTTAAGACAGTTTCTACGTCCCTACAAAGTATGTATAATAACAGTATAATATAACTATATAACAGTGTGTAATAAGTATAATAACAGTATAACTATATAACAGTATGTAATAAGTATAATAACAGTATAATATAACTATATAACAGTGTGTAATAAGTATAATAACAGTATAATATAACTATATAACAGTAAGTAATAAGTATTATAACAGTATAATATAACTATATAACAGTATAATATAACTATATAACAGTATGTAATAAGTATAATAACAGTATAATATAACTATATAACAGTATGTAGTAAGTATAATAACAGTATAATATAACTATATAACAGTATGTAATAACTATAATAACAGTATAATATAACTATATAACAGTATGTAATAAATTTACAATACCGGTATAATATAACTATATAACGGTATGTAATAAATTATAATAACGGTATAATATAACTATATAACGGTATGTAATAAGTATAATAACAATATAATATAACTATATAACGGTATGTAATAACTAAATATAATAACAGTATAATATAACTATATAATAGTATGTAATAACTAAGTATAATAACAGTATAATATAACTATATAATAGTATGTAATAAGTATAATAACAGTATAATATAACTATATAATAGTATAATAAGTAAATTATAATAACGGTATAATATAATTATATAACGGTATGTAATAAATTATAATAACGGTATAATATAACTATATAACGGTATGTAATAAAGTATAATAACGTATAATGTAATAAGGTATAATAACGGTATAATATAACTATATAACGGTTGTAATAATAAGTATAATAACGGTATAATATAACTATATAACAGTATTAGTAATAAAATTATAATAACGGTATAATATAACTATATAACGGTGTGTGTAATAAAATATAATAACGGTATAATATAACTATATAACAGTATGTAATAAATTATAATAACGGTATAATATAACTATATAACAGTATGTAATAAAAGTATAATAACAGTATAATATAACTATATAACGGTGTGTAATAAATTATAATAACAGTATAATATAACTATATAACGGTAAGTAATAAATATTATAACGGTATAATATAACTATATAACAGTATGTAATAAAAAAATAATAACAGTATAATATAACTATATAACGGTATGTAATAAGTATAATAACGGTATAATATAACTATATAACGGTATGTAATAAGTATAATAACGGTATAATATAACTATATAACAGGTATGTAATAAGTATTATAATAACAATTACAATATAACTATATAACGGTGTGTAATAACTATAAAACATGTAATATACCTATATAACATTATGTAGTAATAAGTAAAATTATAATAACGGTATAATATAACTTATATAACAGTTGTAATAAAATTTACAATAACCAGTATAATATAACTATATAACAGTATGTAGTAAGTATAATAACAGTATAATATAACTATATAACAGTATGTAATAAGTAAGTATAATAACAGTATAATATAACTATATAACAGTATGTAATAAGTATAATAACAAGTATAATATAACTATATAACGGTATGTAATAAGTAAGTATAATAATGGTATAATATAACTATATAACGGTATGTAATAAAGTATAATAATAGTATAATATAACTATATAACAGTATGTAATAAGTATAATAACAGTATAATATAACTATATAACACTATGTAATAACTATAATAACAGTATAATATAACTATATAACACTATGTAATAACTATAATAACAGTATAATATAACTATATAACAGTATGTAATAAGTAAGTATAATAACAGTATAATATAACTATATAACAGTATGTAATAAGTATAATAACAGTACAATATAACTATATAACAGTGTGTAATAACTATAATAAAAGTATAATTTTACTATATAATAGTGTGTAATAACTATAATAACAGTATAACTATATAACAGTATGTAATAAGTATAATAACAGTATAATATAACTATATAACAGTATGTAATAAGTACAATACCAGTATAATATAACTATATAACAGTATGTAATAAGTATAATAACAGTATAATATAACTATATAACGGTATGTAATAAGTATAATAACAATATAATATAACTATATAACGGTATGTAATAACTAAGTATAATAACAGTATAATATAACTATATAATAGTATGTAATAACTAAGTATAATAACAGTATAATATAACTATATAATAGTATGTAATAAGTATAATAACAGTATAATATAACTATATAATAGTATGTAATAAGTAAGTATAATAACAGTATAATATAATTATATAACAGTATGTAATAAGTATAATAACAGTTATAATATAACTATATAACGGTATGTAATATAATTATAATAACAATTTATGTAATAAATTATAATAACGGTATAATATAACTATATAACGGTAATGTAATAAGTATAATAACGGTATAATATAACTATATAACGGTATGTAATAAATTATAATAACAGTATAATATAACTATATAACAGGTGTGTAATAAATTATAATAACGGTATAATATAACTATATAACAGTGTGTAATAAAGTATAATAACAGTATAATATAACTATATAACGGTATGTAATAAATTATAATAACGGTATAATATAACTATATAACGGTGTGTAATAAATTATAATAACAGGTATAATATAACTATATAACAGTAGTGTAATAATAAGTATTATAACGGTATAATATAACTATATAACGGTATGTAATAAAATTATAATAACAGTTATAATATAACTATATAACGGTATGTAATAGTAAGTATAATAACGGTATAATATAACTATATAACAGGTATGTAATAAGTATAATAACAGTATAATATAACTATATAACAGTTATTGTAATAAGTATAATAACAATATAATATAACTTATATAACAGGTGTATGTAATAACTATAATAACAGGGTATACCTATATAACATTATGTAATAAGTATAGTATAATAACGGTATAATATAACTATATAACAGTATGTAATAAATTACAATACCAGTATAATATAACTATATAACGGTGAGTATGTAGTAAATTATAATAACGGTATAATATAACTATATAATAACGGTATGTAATAAGTAAGGGTATAATAACGGTATAATATAACTATATATAACGGTATGTAATAAGGTATAATAACAGTATATATAACTATATAACGGTATGTAATAAATATAATAATACTATAATATAACTATATAACGTGTATGTAATAAGTAATTATAATAACATATAATATAACTATATAACGGTATGTAATAAATTATAATAACAGTATAATATAACTATATAACACTATGTAATAACTATAATAACAGTATAATATAACTATATAACAGTATGTAATAACTATAATAACAGTATAATATAACTATATAACAGTATGTAATAAGTAAATTATAATAACAGGTATAATATAACTATATAACGGTATGTAATAAAGGTATAATAACAATTATAATATAACTATATAACGGTGTTGTAATAACTTTATAATAAAGTATAATTTTACTATATAATGAAGGTTAATGTAATAACTATAATAACAGTATAACTATATATATAAGTGTATGTAATAAATTATAATAACGGTATAAATATAATATAACTATATAACGGTATGTAATAAAGTACAATATCAAGTATAATATAACTATATAACGGTATGTAATAAGGTATAATAACGGTATATATATAACTATATAACGGTATGTAATAGAAGTATAATAACAATATAATATAACTATATAACGGTATGTAATAACTAAGTATAATAACAGTATAATATAACTATATAATAGTATGTAATAACTAAATTATAATAACGGTATAATATAACTATATAATGGTATGTAATGGGGTATAATAACAGTATAATATAACTATATAATGGTATGTAATAAGTAAGTATAATAACAGTATAATATAATTATATAACGGTATGTAATAAATTATAATAACAGTATAATATAACTATATAACAGTATGTAATAAGTATATAATAACAAGTATGTAATAGAATTATAATAACGGTATAATATAACTATATAACGGTGTAATAAGTATAATAACGGTATAATATAACTATATAACAGTGTATAAATAAGTATAATAACGGTATAATATAACTATATATAACGGTGATGTAATAAGGGTATAATAACAGTATAATATAACTTTATATAACGGTGTGTAATAAAGTATAATAACAGTATAATATAACTATATAACAGTGTGTAATAAAATTATAATAACGGTATAATATAACTATATAACAGTTGTTGTGATAGAATTATAATAACAGTATAATATAACTATATATAACAGTAAGTAATAAATTATTATAACGGTATAATATAACTATATAACGGTATGTAATAGAATTATAATAACGGTTATAATATAACTATATAACGGTATGTAATAAATTATAATAACGGTATAATATAACTATATAACGGTGTGTAATAAATTATAATAACAGTACAATATAACTATATAACGGTGTAGTAATAACTATAATAACAGTATACCTATATAACAGTGTGTAATAAAAGTAAGGGTATAATAACGGTTATAATATAACTATATAACGGTGTGTAATAGAATTACAATACCGGTATAATATAACTATATAACGGGTATGTAGTAAGGGTATAATAACAGGTATAATATAACTATATAACGGTATGTAATAAGTAAAATTATAATAACAATGGTATAATATAACTATATAACGGTATGTAATATAATTAGTATAATAACGGTTATAATATAACTATATAACGGTGGTATGTAATAGGAGTATAATAATACTATAATATAACTATATAACGGTATGTAATAAAATATAATAATGGTATAATATAACTATATAACGGTATGTAATAAATTATAATAACAGGTATAATATAACTATATAACACTATGTAATAACTATAATAACAGTATAATATAACTATATAACACTATGTAATGGCTATAATAACAATATAATATAACTATATAACGGTATGTAATAAGTAAGGTATAATAACGGTATAATATAACTATATAACAAGTATGTAATAAATTATATAATAACAGTTGCAATATAACTATATAACGGTGTGTGTAATAACTATAATAAAAGTATAATATAACTATATAATGAAATTGTAAATAACTATAATAACAGTATAACTATATAACAGTGTGTAATAAATTATAATAACAGTTATAATATAACTATATAACGGTATGTAATAAGTAAAGTATAATAACAATATAATATAACTATATAACGGTATGTAATAAAGGGTATAATAACAGTATAATATAACATATTATTGTAATAAGAGGTATAATAACATTATAATATAACTATATAACAGTATGTAATAAGTAAGTAAGTATAATAACGGTTATAATATAACTATATAACGGTATGTAATAAAGAAGGTATAATAACAAATATAACTATATAAAGTATGTAATAAATTACAATACCAGTATAATATAACTATATAACAGTATGTAATGAGGTATAATAACGGTATAATATAACTATATAACGGGTGTGTAATAAATTATAATAACAATATAATATAACTATATAACGGTATGTAATAACTAAAGTATAATAACAGGTATAATATAACTATATAATGGTATGTAATAAGTAAATTATAATAACGGTATAATATAACTATATAACGGTTATGTAATAAATTATAATAACAGTATAATATAACTATATAACGGTATGTAATAAATTATAATAACGGTATGTAATAAAATTATAATAACAGTTATAATATAACTATATAACGGTATGTAATAATTATAATAACGGTATAATATAACTATATAACGGTGTGTAATAGAAAGTATAATAACAGTATAATATAACTATATAACAGTGTGTAATAAATTATAATAACGGTATAATATAACTATATAACGGTGTGTAATAAATTATAATAACAGGTATAATATAACTATATAACAGGTGTGTAATAAGTATAATAACAATAACTGTATATAACTATATAACAGTGAAGTAATAAATTATTATAACGGTATAATATAACTATATAACGGTATAATATAACTATATAACAGTATGTAATAAGTATAATAACGGTATAATATAACTATATAACGGTGTGTAATAAAGTATAATAACAGTATAATATAACTATATAACGGGTATGTAATAAGTGAAATTATAATAACGGTATAATATAACTATATAACAATTATGTAATAGAAGTATAATAACAGTATAATATAACTATATAACGGTATGTAATAAATTTATAATAACAGGTATAATATAACTTTATATATAACAGGTATGTAATAAATTATAATAACGGTATAATATAACTATATAACAGGTATGTAATAACTAAATTATAATAACAATTATAATATAACTATATAATGGGTATGTAATAAGTAAATTATAATAACGGTATAATATAACTATATATAACAGTATGTAATAAATTATATAACGGTATGTAATAATAAAGTATAATAACGGTATAATATAACTATATAACGGTATGTAATAAGTATAATAACGGTATAATATAACTATATAACGGTTATGTAATAAGGGTATAATAACAGTATAATATAACTATATAACAGTTATTAATAATAAATTATAATAAAAGTATAATATAACTATATAATGGTGTGTAATAACTATAATAACAGTATACCTATATAACGGTGTGTAATAAAGTAAAATTATAATAACGGTATAATATAACCTATATATAAGTTATTATGTATGTAATAAATTATAATAACGGTATAATATAACTATATAAACGGTGTTAATGAATAAGTATATAATAACGGTGTATATATAACTATATAACGGTATGTAATAAGTGTAATATATAATAACGGTATAATATAACTATATAAACGGTGTGTAATAAATTTAGAATAACGGTATAATATAACTATATAACGGGTATGTAATAAATTTACAATACCAGTATAATATAACTATATAACGGTATGTAATAAGAGTATAATAACAGTTATAATATAACTATATAACGGTATGTAATAAGTAGAATTATAATAACAATATAAATATAACTATATTACGGTATGTAATGAAGTAAAGTATAATAACAATATAATATAACTATATTACGGTATAATAATAAGTATAATAACGGTATAATATAACTATATAACGGTATGTAATAACTATATAATAGAAATTATAATATAACTATATAATGGTGTGTAATAAATAACTATAATAACGGTATAACTAAATATCGGTATAATAATAAGTATAATAACAATTTACAATATAACTATATAACGGTGTGTAATAACTATAATAACGGTATAATTATAACTATATAAACAGTTGTGTAATAACTATAATAACAATATAATATAACTATATAACGGTGTGTAATAACTATAATAACGGTATAATATAACTATATAACGGTAAATGTAATAAATTATTATAACGGTATATTATAACTATATAACAATATGTAGTAAATTATAATAACAGGTGTAATATAACTATATAACAATTTATGTAATAAGTAAGAGTGGGGTATAATAACATATAACTATATAAAAGAATTATGTAATAAATTATAACGGTATAATAATATAACTATATAACGGTATGTAATAAAGTATAATAACATAATAATATAACTGTATAACTTTATGTAATAACTATAATAACAGTTAATAATATAACTATATAACAGTAATGTAAGTAAGTATAATAACGGTATAATATAACTATATAACGGTATGTAATAAGGTATAATAACAGAATAATATAACTATATAACGGTGTGTAATAACTATAATAACAGTGTAATATAACTATATAACAATTATGTAATAGGTATAATAACGGTATAATATAACTATATAACAGTGGTATGTAATAAATTATTATAACGGTATGTAATAGAAATTATTATAACGGTATAATATAACTATATAACAATTATGTAATAAAGTATAATAACGGGTATAATATAACTATATAACGGTATGTAATAATTATAATAACGGTTATAATATAACTATATAACGGCATTGTTAGTAATAACTATAATAACAATTATAACCTATATAACAGTTATTGAATAAGATAAATTATAATAACGGTATAATATAACTATATAACGGAATTGATGTAATAAAGTATAGCAATAACGCCAGTTATAATATAACATATATAACAATTTTACATGAACTAGGGTATAATAACGGTATAATAATAACTATATATAACGGTATGTAATAAGTAATTATAATAACAGGGTATAATATAACTATATAACGGTATGTAATAATTATAATAACGGTTATAATATAACTATATTACGGTATGTAATAAGAATTATAATAATGGTATAATATAACTATATAACGGTATGTAATAAGGGTATAATAATAATATAATATAACTATATAACGGTAATGTAATAAATATTATAATAACGGTATAATATAACTATATAACACTATGTAATAACTATAATAACAGGGTATAATATAACTATATAACACTATGTAATAACTTTATAATAACGGTTATAAATATAACTATATAACGGTATGTAATAAGTAAATTATAATAACAGTATAATATAACTATATAACGGTATGTAATAAATTATAATAACAGTACAATATAACTATATAACGGTGTTGTAATAACTATAATAAAGGAAATTATAATATAACTATATAATGATTATTGATAATAACTATAATAACAGTATAACTATATAACGGTATGTAATAAATTATAATAACATTATAATATAACTATATAAAGGTATGTAATAAATTATAATAACAGTATAATATAACTATATAACGGTATGTAATAAGTATAATAACAGTATAATATAACTATATAACGGTATGTAATAAGTATAATAACAAGTATAATATAACTATATAACGGTATGTAAGTAACTAATTATAATAACAATTATAATATAACTATATAATGGTATGTAATAACTAAATTATAATAACGGTTATAATATAACTATATAATGGTATGTAATAACTAAGTATAATAACGGTATAATATAACTATATAATAGTATGTAATATGTAAATTATAATAACAATTATAATATAACTATATAATGGTATAATAAGTAGAAATTATAATAACAGTATAATATAATTATATAACGGTATGTAATAGAAATTATAATAACAATTGTATGTAATAAATTATAATAACAATTATAATATAACTATATAACGGTGTGTAATAAGGTATAATAACAGTATAATATAACTATATAACAGTGTGTAATAAGGGTATAATAACGGTATAATATAACTATATAACAGTTATTGTAATAAGTATAATAATAACGGTTATAATATAACTATATAACGAGTGTGTAATAAAGTATAATAACAGTATAATATAACTATATAACGGTATGTAATAGGTATAATAACGGTATAATATAACTATATAACGGTGTGTAATAAGGGTATAATAACGGTATAATATAACTATATAACAGTAAAAGTAATAGAAGATTATAACGGTATAATATAACTATATAACGGTATGCAATAATAAATTATAATAACGGTATAATATAACTATATAACGGTATGTAATAGAATTATAATAACAGGTATAATATAACTATATAACGGTATGTAATAAGTATAATAACAATTATAATATAAACTATATAACCTTAATTGATGTAATAAAGTATAATAACGAGTACAAAATATAACTATATATAACGGTGTGTAATAACTATAATAACAATTTATACCTATATAACAGTGTGTAATAAGTAAATTATAATAACAGTATAATATAACTATATAACGGTGTGTAATAAGTACAATACCAGTATAATATAACTATATAACGGTATGTAGTAAAGTATAATAACAGTATAATATAACTATATAACGGTATGTAATAGATGATTATAATAACGGTATAATATAACTATATAACGGTATGTAATAAAATTATAATAACGGTATAATATAACTATATATAACAGTTATGTAATAAGTTATAATAATATATAATATAAACTATATAACGGTATGTAATAGGGTATAATAACGGTATAATATAACTATATAACGCATAATAATAATAAAAACTATAATAACAGTATATATATAACTATATAACGGTGTGTAATAGAATTATAATAACGGTTATAATATAACTATATAACAGTGTGTAATAACTATAATAACAAGTATAACTATATAACGGTTATGTAATAAAATTATAATAACAGTATAATATAACTATATAACGGTGTGTAATAAGTAAAGTATAATAACAATATAATATAACTATATAACGGTATGTAATGAAGTATAATAACAAGTATATTATAACAGTTGTTGTAATAAGTATAATAACAGTGTAATATAACTATATAACGGTATGTAATAAGTAAATATAATAACAATTATAATATAACTATATAACGGTATGTAATGAAATAAAGTATAATAACAAATATAACTATATAAAAAGGTATGTAATAAATTTACAATACCAGTATAATATAACTATATAACAGTATGTAATAAATTATAATAACAGTATAATATAACTATATAACGGTATGTAATAAGGTATAATAACAATATAATATAACTATATAACGGTATGTAATAACTAAGGGTAAGTATAATAACAGTTATAATATAACTATATAATGGTGTAATAATAAGCAAATTATAATAACGGTATAATATAACATATATATAACAGTATGTAATAAAAGGTATAATAACAGTATATATATAACTATATAACAGTTATGTAATAAATTATAATAACAAGGGTATGTAATAAATTATAATAACGGTATAATATAACTATATAACGGTATGTAATAATTATACGGTGTGTATAACATATATAATATAACTATATAACGGATTGTGTAATAAGTATAATAACGAGTATAATATAACTATATAACGGTGTGTAATAGAAATTATAATAACAGTATAATATAACTATATAACAGTTATTGTAATAAATTATAATAACGGTATAATATAACTATATAACAGTATGTAATAAAATTATAATAACGGTATAATATAACTATATAACAGTGTGTAATAAGTATAATAACAGATTATAATATAACTATATAACACTAAGTAATAAGTATTATAACAGATTATAATATAACTATATAACGGTGTATAATATAACTATATAACAGTATGTAATAATTATAATAACAATGTATGTAATAAATTATAATAACAGGGGTATATTATATAACTATATAACAACGGTATGTAATAAATTATAATAACAGTTATAATATAACTATATAACAGATTATTATTGTAATAACTATAATAAAAGTATAATATAACTATATAATAGTGTGTAATAACTATAATAACAGTATACCTATATAACAGTGTGTAATAAGTAAGTATAATAACAGTATAATATAACTATATAACAGGTTATGTAATAAGTAGGAATTATAATAACAAATATATTATAACTATATAACAGTATGTAATAAATTATAATAACAGGTATAATATAACTATATAACATTATGTGTAATAAAGTATAATAACAGTTAATAATATAACTATATAACGGTATGTAATAAGAGTAAGTATAATAACGGTATATAATATAACTATATAACGTGAGGTATGTAATAAATTAGGAATAACAGTATAATATAACTATATAACGGTATGTAATAAATTACAATACCGGTATAATATAACTATATAACAGTATGTAATAAATTATAATAACAGTATAATATAACTATATATAACGGTATGTAATAACTAAATTATAATAACGGTATAATATAACTATATAATGGTATGTAATAAGTAAATATAATAACGTATATAATATAACTATATAACGGTATGTAATAAAGTATAATAACAGTATGTAATAAATTATAATAACAGTTATAATATAACTATATAACGGTATGTAATAAGTATAATAACAGTATAATATAACTATAACGGTATTGTAATAATTATAATAACAATTATAATATAACTATATTAGTGTTGTAATAAGTATAATAACAGTATAATATAACTATATAACAGTGTGTAATAAATTATAATAACGGTATAATATAACTATATAACAGATTAGTTGTAATAAATTATAATAACAGTATAATATAACTATATAACAGTATGTAATAAATTATAATAACAGTATAATATAACTATATAACAGTGTGTAATAAATTATAATAACGGTATAATATAACTATATAACGGTGTGTAATAAGTATTATAACGGTATAATATAACTATATAACGGTATAATATAACTATATAACAGTATGTAATAAATTATATAATAACGGTACAATATAACTATATAACGGTGTGTAATAACTATAGCTTTAAGTGTAATATAACTATATAATGGTGTGCCAATAACTATAATAACGAGTATACCTATATAACAATAAGTAATAAGTAAGTATAATAACGGTATAATATAACTATATAACGGTATGTAATAAGGTATAATAACGGTATAATATAACTATATAACAGTGTGTAATAGGGTATAATAACGGTTAATAATATAACTATATAACGGTATGTAATAAGTAAGTATAATAACAGTATAATATAACTATATAACGGTAGTGTAATAAAGTGAGAATAACGGTATAATATAACTATATAACGGTATGTAATAAAGTACAAATACCAGTATAATATAACTATATAACGGTATGTAATAAATTATAATAACGGTATAATATAACTATATAACAGTATGTAATAAGTATAATAACAAGTATAATATAACTATATAACAGTATGTAATAAGTAAAGTATAATAACAATATAATTATAACTATATTACAGTATGTAATAAAATTATAATAACAATTATAATATAACGCTATATAATGCCTATGTAATGTAATACTAAAGTATAATAACGGTTATAATATAACTATATAATAGGTATGTAATAACTAAATTATAATAACAGTATAATATAACTATATAATAGTATGTAATAAGTATAATAACAGTATAATATAACTATATAATAGTATAATAAGTAAGTATAATAACAGTATAATATAATTATATAACAGTATGTAATAAGTATAATAACAGTATAATATAACTATATAACAGTATGTAATAAGTATAATAACAGTATGTAATAAGTATAATAACAGTATAATATAACTATATAACAGTGTGTAATAAGTATAATAACAGTATAATATAACTTATATAACAGTATTGTAATAGGGTATAATAACGGTATAATATAACTATATAACAGTTGTGTAATAAGTATAATAACAGTATAATATAACTATATAACAGTGTGTAATAGGAAGTATAATAACAGTATAATATAACTATATAACAGTATGTAATAAGTATAATAACAGTATAATATAACTATATAACAGTGTGTAATAAGTATAATAACAGTATAATATAACTATATAACAGTAAGTAATAAGTATTATAACAGTATAATATAACTATATAACAGTATGTAATAAGTATAATAACAGTATAATATAACTATATAACAGTATGTAATAAGTATAATAACAGTATAATATAACTATATAACAGTATGTAATAAGTATAATAACAGTATAATATAACTATATAACAGTGTGTAATAAGTATAATAACAGTACAATATAACTATATAACAGTGTGTAATAACTATAATAACAGTATACCTATATAACAGTGTGTAATAAGTAAGTATAATAACAGTATAATATAACTATATAACGATAACAGTAATTAATAGTCAATACCAGTATAATATAACTATATAACAGTATGTAGTAAGTATAATAACAGTATAATATAACTATATAACAGTATGTAATAAGTAAGTATAATAACAGTATAATATAACTATATAACAGTATGTAATAAGTATAATAACAGTATAATATAACTATATAACAGTATGTAATAAGTATAATAATACTATAATATAACTATATAACAGTATGTAATAAGTTATAATAATGGTATAATATAACTATATAACGGTATGTAATAAATTATAATAACGGTATAACATATAACATATATTAACACTATGTAATAAATTATAATAACAGTTATAATATAACTATATAACACTATGTAATAACTATAATAACAGTATAATATAACTATATAACAGTATGTAATAAGTAAGTATAATAACAGTATAATATAACTATATAACAGTATGTAATAAGCAATTATAATAACAGTACAATATAACTATATAACAGTGTTAGTAATAACTATAATAACAGTATAACTATATAACAATTTAATGTAAATAAATTATAATAACAATTTATAATATAACTATATAACGGTATGTAATAAGGTATAATAACAGTTATGTAATATAACAGTGTTAGCCAATAAAGTATAATAACAGGGTGTAATATAACTATATAACGGTATGTAATAAGTAGGAATTATAACTTGTGACATAATATATAACTATATAACGGTATGTAATAAAGTAAGTATAATAACAAATATAACTATATAAAAAGTATGTAATAAATTACAATACCAATTATAATATATATAACTATATAACAATGTGTAATAAAATTATAATAACAGTATAATATAACTATATAACAGTTATGTAATAGAATTATAATAACAATATAATATAAACTATATAACGGTATGTAATAACTAAATTATAATAACAAGTATAATATAACTATATAATGGTATGTAATAAGCAAAGTATAATAACGGTATAATATAACTATATAACGGTATGTAATAAATTATAATAACGGTATAATATAACTATATAACGGTATGTAATAAAGTATAACAACAGTATGTAATAAGTATAATAACAGTTATAATATAACTATATAACGGTATGTAATAATTATAATAACAATTATAATATAACTATATAACAGTGTGTAATAAAGTATAATAACAATATATAATATAATAACTATATAACAGTGTGTTAGTAATAAGTATAATAACAGTATAATATAACTATATAACAGTTGTGTAATAAGGTATAATAACAGTATATATATAACTATATAACAGTATGTAATAGGGTATAATAACGGTATAATATAACTATATAACGGTGTGTAATAAAGTTATAATAACAGTATAATATAACTATATAACAGTGTGTAATAATAAGTATTATAACAGTATAATATAACTATATATAACAGTATGTAATAAGAATTATAATAACAAGTATGTAATAAGTATAATAACAGTATAAATATAACTATATAAAACAGTATGTATGGCAGTATAATAACAGTTACAATATAACTATATAACGGTTGTAGTAATAACTATAATAAAGAAAGTATAATATAACTATATAATAGTGTTAGTAATAACTATAATAACGGTATACCTATATAACAGTTATGTAATAAGAAGTAAGTAATAACGGTATATATATAACTATATAACAGTGTGTAATAAGTAAGTATAATAACAGTATAATATAACTATATAACAGTATGTAATAAGTAAGTATAATAACAATATAATATAACTATATAACAGTATGTAATAAGGTATAATAACAGTATAATATAACTATATAAACAGTTATTGTAATAGGGTATAATAACAGTGTAATATATAACTATATAACAGTATGTAATAAGTAAGTATAATAACAGTATAATATAACTATATAACAGTATGTAATAAGTAGAATAACAGTATAATATAACTATATAACAGTATGTAATAAGTACAATACCAGTATAATATAACTATATAACAGTATGTAATAAGTATAATAACAGTATAATATAACTATATAACGGTATGTAATAACTAAGTATAATAACAGTATAATATAACTATATAATAGTATGTAATAAGTAAGTATAATAACAGTATAATATAACTATATAACAGTATGTAATAAGTATAATAACAGTATGTAATAAGTATAATAACAGTATAATATAACTATATAACAGTATGTAATAATTATAATAACAGTATAATATAACTATATAACAGTGTGTAATAAGTATAATAACAGTATAATATAACTATATAACAGTGTGTAATAAGTATAATAACAGTATAATATAACTATATAACAGTGTGTAATAAGTATAATAACAGTATAATATAACTATATAACAGTGTGTAATAAGTATAATAACAGTATAATATAACTATATAACAGTATGTAATAAGTATAATAACAGTATAATATAACTATATAACAGTGTGTAATAAGTATAATAACAGTATAATATAACTATATAACAGTAAGTAATAAGTATTATAACAGTATAATATAACTATATAACAGTATAATATAACTATATAACAGTATGTAATAAGTATAATAACAGTACAATATAACTATATAACAGTGTGTAATAACTATAATACAAGTATAATATAACTATATAATAGTGTGTAATAACTATAATAACAGTATACCTATATAACAGTGTGTAATAAGTAAGTATAATAACAGTATAATATAACTATATAACAGTATGTAATAAAGTATAATAACAGTATAATATAACTATATAACAGTGTGTAATAAGTATAATAACAGTGTAATATAACTATATAACAGTATGTAATAAGTAAGTATAATAACAGTATAATATAACTATATAACAGTATGTAATAAGTAGAATAACAGTATAATATAACTATATAACAGTATGTAATAAGTACAATACCAGTATAATATAACTATATAACAGTATGTAATAAGTATAATAACAGTATAATATAACTATATAACAGTATGTAATAAAGTATAATAACAGTATAATATAACTATATAACAGTATGTAATAAGTAAGTATAATAACAATATAATATAACTATATTACAGTATGTAATAAGTATAATAACAGTATAATATAACTATATAACAGTATGTAATAACTATAATAAAAGTATAATATAACTATATAATAGTGTGTAATAACTATAATAACAGTATAACTAAATATCAGTATGTAATAAGTATAATAACAGTACAATATAACTATATAACAGTGTGTAATAACTATAATAACAGTATAATATAACTATATAACAGTGTGTAATAACTATAATAACAATATAATATAACTATATAACAGTGTGTAATAACTATAATAACAGTATAATATAACTATATAACAGGTATGTAGTAAGTATTTATAACAGGTATAATATAACTATATAACAATATGTAGTAAATTATAATAACAGTGTATAATATAACTATATAACAGTATGTAATAAGTAAGAATTATAATAACATATAACTATATAAAGGGAAGTATGTAATAGAATTATAACAGTATAAATATAACTATATAACAGGTATGTAATAGGGTATAATAACAGAATAATATAACTGTATAACACTATGTAATTAACTATAATAACAGTGTAAATATAACTATATAACAGTAATAAGTAGGGTATAATAACAGTATAATATAACTATATAACAGTATGTAATAGAGTATAATAACAGAATAATATATATAACTATATAACAGGTATGTAATAACTATAATAACAGTTGTAATATAACTATATACAACAGTATGTAATAAGTTATAATAACAGTATAATATAACTATATAACGGTATGTAATAAGTATTATAACAGTTATGTAATAAGTATTATAACAATATAATATAACTATATAACAGTATGTAAAATAAGTATAATAACAGTATAATATAATAACTATATAACAGTTATGTAATAAATTATAATAACGGTATGGTATAACTATATAACAGTGTGTAATAAAAGTATAATAACAGTATAATATAACTATATATATAGTATGTAATAAGTAAAGGTATAATAACAGTATAATATATATATATAACAGTTTATGTAATAGGTATAATAACGGTTATAATATAACTATATAATAAGTATGTAATAAGTAGAGTATAATAACGGTATAATATAACTATATAATGGTATGTAATAAGTAAGAATATAATAACAATTATAATATATAACTATATAACACGGTATGTAATAAGTATAATAACAGTATAATATTACTATATAACAGTATGTAATAAATTTACAATACCAATATATAATATAACTATATAACGGTATGTAATAAGATTATAATAACGGTATAATATAACTATATAACGGTATGTAATAAGTAAAGTATAATAACAATATAATATAACTATATTACAGTATGTAATAGAATTATAATAACAATTATAATATAACTATATAACAGTATGTAATAAGTATAATAACAGTATAAATATAACTATATAACAGTATGTAATAAGTATAATAACAGTACAATATAACTATATAACAGTGTGTAATAACTATAATAAAAGTATAATATAACTATATAATGGTGTGTAATAACTATAATAACAGTATATAACTAAATATCAGGTATGTAATAGAATTATAATAACAGCGGTACAAATATAACTATATAACAGTGTGTAATAACTATAATAACAGTATAATATAACTATATAACAGTGTGTAATAACTATAATAACAATATAATATAACTATATAACAGTGTGTAATAACTATAATAACAGTATAATATAACTATATAACAATATGTAGTAAAGTATAACAGTATAATATAACTATATAACAGTATGTAATAAGTAATAAGTAGGTATAATAACATATAACTATATAAAAAGTATGTAATAAGTATAATAACAGTATAATATAACTATATAACGGGTATATAATAGAATTATAATAACGGTATAATATAACTGTATAACACTATGTAATAACTATAATAACAGTAATGAACTATAACTATATAACAGTAATAAGTAAATTATAATAACAGTTATAAATATAAAACTATATAACGGTATGTAAATAAATTATAATAACAATTTATAATATAGCACTATATAACGGTATGTAGTAAGGTATAATAACAGAATAATATAACTATATAACGGTATGTAATAACTATAATAACAGTGTAATATAACTATATAACGGTATATGTAATAAGTTATAATAACAATTACATAATATAACTATATAACAGTATAATATAACTTATATAACAGTTATGTAATAAGTATAATAACGGTATAATATAACTATATAACAGTGTGTAATAAATTATAATAACAAGTATAATATAACTATATGTAACACTAGAGTAATAAAGTATTATAACAATTAAATATAACTATATAACAGTATAATATAACTATATAACAGTATGTAATAGAATTATAATAACAGTGTATGTAATAAATTATAATAACAATTATAATATAACTATATAACGATTATGTAATAAAGTATAATAACGGTACAATATAACTATATAACAGTGTGTAATAACTATAATAAAAGTATAATATAACTATATAATAGTGTGTAATAACTATAATAACAGTATACCTATATAACAGTGTGTAATAAGTAAGTATAATAACAGTATAATATAACTATATAACAGTATGTAATAAGTAAGTATAATAACAATATAATATAACTATATAACAGTATGTAATAAGTATAATAACAGTATAATATAACTATATAACAGTGTGTAATAAGTATAATAACAGTGTAATATAACTATATAACCAAATTTATGTAATAAGTAAGGTATAATAACAATTATAATATAACTATATAACAGTATGTAATAAAGTAGAGATAACAGTATAATATAACTATATACGGTATGTAATAAGTACAATACCAGTATAATATAACTATATAACAGTATGTAATAAGTATAATAACAGTATAATATAACTATATAACGGTATGTAATAACTAAGTATAATAACAGTATAATATAACTATATAATAGTATGTAATAAGTAAGTATAATAACAGTATAATATAACTATATAACAGTATGTAATAAGTATAATAACAGTATGTAATAAGTTATAATAACAATTTAATATAACACTATATAACGGTATGTAATAGAAGTATAATAACAGTATAATATAACTATATAAACGGTGTGTAATAGAGGTATAATAACAGTATAATATAACTATATAACAGTTATTGTAATAAATTATAATAACAATAGTATAATATAACTATATAACAGTTATGTGTAATAAATTATAATAACAGTATAAATATAACTATATAACAGTGTGTAATAAATTATAATAACAGTATAATATATAA